>NW_028162922.1:0-117500 GCF_964263955.1 Coregonus lavaretus | reverse complement strand
CATTAGACTGTCTGACTGATATCTAACCAGCCCAGAGGCTTGAAGAGACATTAGACTGTCTGACTGATATCTAACCAGCCCAGAGGCTTGAAGAGACATTAGACTGTCTGACTGATATCTAACCAGCCCAGAGGCTTGAAGAGACATTAGACTGTCTGACTGATATCCAACCAGCCCAGAGGCTTGAAGAGACATTAGACTGTCTGACTGATATCTAACCAGCCCAGAGGCTTGAAGAGACATTAGACTGTCTGACTGATATCTAACCAGCCCAGAGGCTTGAAGAGACATTAGACTGTCTGACTGATATCTAACCAGCCCAGAGGCTTGAAGAGACATTAGACTGTCTGACTGATATCTAACCAGCCCAGAGGCTTGAAGAGACATTAGACTGTCTGACTGATATCTAACCAGCCCAGAGGCTTGAAGAGACATTAGACTGTCTGACTGATATCTAACCAGCCCAGAGGCTTGAAGAGACATTAGACTGTCTGACTGATATCTAACCAGCCCAGAGGCTTGAAGAGACATTAGACTGTCTGACTGATATCTAACCAGCCCAGAGGCTTGAAGAGACATTAGACTGTCTGACTGATATCTAACCAGCCCAGAGGCTTGAAGAGACATTAGACTGTCTGACTGATATCTAACCAGCCCAGAGGCTTGAAGAGACATTAGACTGTCTGACTGATATCTAACCAGCTCAGAGGCTTGAAGAGACATTAGACTGTAGGACTGATATCTAACCAGCCCAGAGGCTTGAAGAGACATTAGACTGTCTGACTGATATCTAACCAGCCCAGAGGCTTGAAGAGACATTAGACTGTCTGACTGATATCTAACCAGCCCAGAGGCTTGAAGAGACATTAGACTGTCTGACTGATATCTAACCAGCCCAGAGGCTTGAAGAGACATTAGACTGTCTGACTGATATCTAACCAGCCCAGAGGCTTGAAGAGACATTAGACTGTCTGACTGATATCTAACCAGCCCAGAGGCTTGAAGAGACATTAGACTGTCTGACTGATATCTAACCAGCCCAGAGGCTTGAAGAGACATTAGACTGTCTGACTGATATCTAACCAGCTCAGAGGCTTGAAGAGACATTAGACTGTAGGACTGATATCTAACCAGCCCAGAGGCTTGAAGAGACATTAGACTGTCTGACTGATATCTAACCAGCCCAGAGGCTTGAAGAGACATTAGACTGTAGGACTGATATCTAACCAGCCCAGAGGCTTGAAGAGACATTATACTGTCTGACTGATATCTAACCAGCCCAGAGGCTTGAAGAGACATTATACTGTCTGACTGATATCTAACCAGCCCAGAGGCTTGAAGAGACATTAGACTGTCTGACTGATATCTAACCAGCCCAGAGGCTTGAAGAGACATTAGACTGTCTGACTGATATCTAACCAGCCCAGAGGCTTGAAGAGACATTAGACTGTCTGACCTGCACTGCCTCCTCCTGACTGATATCTAACCAGCCCAGAGGCTTGAAGAGACATTAGACTGTCTGACTGATATCTAACCAGTCCAGAGGCTTGAAGAGACATTAGACTGTCTGACTGATATCTAACCAGCCCAGAGGCTTGAAGAGACATTAGACTGTCTGACCTGCACTGCCTCCTCCTGACTGATATCTAACCAGCCCAGAGGCTTGAAGAGACATTAGACTGTCTGACTGATATCTAACCAGCCCAGAGGCTTGAAAAGACATTAGACTGTCTGACCTGCACTGCCTCCTCCTGACTGATATCTAACCAGCCCAGAGGCTTGAAGATACATTAGACTGTCTGACTGATATCTAACCAGCCCAGAGGCTTGAAGAGACATTAGACTGTCTGACGGATATCTAACCAGCCCAGAGGCTTGAAGAGACATTAGACTGTCTGACTGATATCTAACCAGCCCAGAGGCTTGAAGAGACATTAGACTGTCTGACTGATATCTAACCAGCCCAGAGGCTTGAAGAGACATTAGACTGTCTGACCTGCACTGCCTCCTCCTGACTGATATCTAACCAGCCCAGAGGCTTGAAGAGACATTAGACTGTCTGACTGATATCTAACCAGCCCAGAGGCTTGAAGAGACATTAGACTGTCTGACTGATATCTAACCAGCCCAGAGGCTTGAAGAGACATTAGACTGTCTGACTGATATCTAACCAGCCCAGAGGCTTGAAGAGTCATTAGACTGTCTGACTGATATCTAACCAGCCCAGAGGCTTGAAGAGACATTAGACTGTCTGACTGATATCTAACCAGCCCAGAGGATTGAAGATACATTAGACTGTCTGACTGATATCTAACCAGCCCAGAGGCTTGAAAAGACATTAGACTGTCTGACCTGCACTGCCTCCTCCTGACTGGTATCTAACCAGCCCAGAGGCTTGAAGTGACATTAGACTGTCTGACTGATATCTAACCAGCCCAGAGGCTTGAAAAGACATTAGACTGTCTGACCTGCACTGCCTCCTCCTGACTGATATCTAACCAGCCCAGAGGCTTGAAGAGACATTATACTGTCTGACTGATATCTATCCAGCCCAGAGGCTTGAAGAGACATTAGACTGTCTGACTGATATCTAACCAGCCCAGAGGCTTGAAGAGACATTAGACTGTCTGACTGATATCTAACCAGCTCAGAGGCTTGAAGAGACATTAGACTGTCTGACTGATATCTAACCAGCCCAGAGGCTTGAAGAGACATTAGACTGTCTGACTGATATCTAACCAGCCCAGAGGCTTGAAGAGACATTAGACTGTTTGAGCTACACTGCCTCCAACTGTGAGAGCCACGTCAGGCGACACTACATCGTCCCAACAATGCAAACACACATCCTGGTCGAGGTCACTGGAGACGGGGGGACACAAAGGCCACCATGGCAACGCTGGAAAGACAAAGATAACTCGAGATAATTTTCTGTTATTTAATGTTCCTTTATGCCATTGACAATACCCCAATTTGATAAATACTCCTATTTGATAAACCATTTCTTTGTATTTCAGTTAGAGAAACTAAACTGTGAACTGTGTGTGTCATGCTTAGGAAAGTGACACTGAGGAGGAGGAGGAGGAGGAGGAGGAGGAGGAGGAGGAGGAGGAGGAGGAGGAGGAGGAGGAGGAGGAGGAACGGGGGAGCTTCTGTAAAAAGATGAAGATGCAAGTTATTAAAGTGGAAGAAGATTCTGCTGAGGAGAATTCTGACAAACTATTGAGGAGGATATATGAGCTAGAGCAACAGAACAGAAACATCGATATAGACTTGAAGCAGGAGAACTCTGAATTAAAGAAAACTTCTAAGGACTTGAAGCAGAAGAACTCTGAGCTAGAGAACACTTCTGAAGACTTAAAGCAGAAGAACTCTGAGCTAGAGAACACTTCTGAAGACTTAAAGCAGAAGAACTCAGAGCTAGAGAACACTTCTGAAGACTTAAAGCAGAAGAACTCAGAGCTAGAGAACACTTCTGAAGACTTAAAGCAGAAGAACTCAGAGATAGAGAAAACTTCTGAAGACTTAAAGCAGAAGAACTCTGAGCTAGAGAACACTTCTGAAGACTTAAAGCAGAAGAACTCAGAGCTAGAGAAAACTTCTGAAGACTTAAAACAGAAGAACTCTGAACTAGAGAACACTTCTGAAGACTTAAAGCAGAAGAACTCTGAGCTAGAGAAAACTTCTGAAGACTTAAAACAGAAGAACTCAGAACTAGAGAAAGACTTGGAGCAGAAGAATCAACAGGAAAAGTCGTGTTCTATAAATTAAGCTCAGACTACACTAAAAGAAGGCGCTACCTAGAACCATAACGGTTCTTCAATTATCTTCGTAGGAGAGCCCTCTGAAAATATATATTTTTTGTTACAAGTGGAACCCTTTCACCACTAAAAGGTTCTAAGTAGAACCGTTTTCGCCACCCAAGGGTTCTACCTGAAACAAAAAAGGGTTTTCCTATGGGGACAAACGAAGAACCCCTTTGCGCGTAGTATCAAAATAACTATAAATGGGAATTCTCTTCTTGGAGATAAGTGTCAGAATCTGGGCACTAAACTCCCTGTTTTTGTGTTTTAATCACAGTTTATATCCATTTCTACTCAGAACAGACTAATAATACCCACCCAGTCCTGTAGATGAATACCTCTCTGAGTGGTTTTACAGTGTCCCAGTCCTGTAGATGAATACCTCTCTGAGTGGTTTTACAGTGTCCCAGTCCTGTAGATGAATACCTCTCTGAGTGGTTTTACAGTGTCCCAGTCCTGTAGATGAATACCTCTCTGAGTGGTTTCACAGTGTCCCAGTCCTGTAGATGAATACCTCTCTCTGTGGTTTTACAGTGTCTCAGTCCTGTACATGAATACCTCTCTGAGTGGTTTTACAGTGTTTCCGTCCTGTAGATGAATACCTCTCTGAGTGGTTTTACAGTGTCTCATTCCTGTAGATGAATACCTCTCTGAGTGGTTTTACAGTGTCCCAGTCCTGTGGATGAATAACTCTCTGAGTGGTTCTCCAGTGTCCCAGTCCTGTAGATTAATCCCTCTCTCTGAGTGGTTCTCCAGTGTCCCAGTCCTGTAGATGAATACCTCTCTGAGTGGTTCTCCAGTGTCCCAGTCCTGTAGATGAATACCTCTCTGAGTGGTTTTACAGTGTCCCAGTCCTGTAGATGAATACCTCTCTGAGTGGTTCTCCAGTGTCCCAGTCCTGTAGATGAATACCTCTCTGAGTGGTTTTACAGTGTCCCAGTCCTGTAGATGAATACCTCTCTGAGTGGTTCTCCAGTGTCCCAGTCCTGTAGATGAATACCTCTCTGAGTGGTTTTACAGTGTCCCAGTCCTGTAGATGAATACCTCTCTGAGTGGTTTTACAGTGTCCCAGTCCTGTAGATGAATACCTCTCTGAGTGGTTCTACAGTGTCTCAGTCCTGTAGATGAATACCTCTCTGAGTGGTTTTACAGTGTCCCAGTCCTGTAGATGAATACCTCTCTGAGTGGTTCTCCAGTGTCCCAGTCCTGTAGATGAATACCTCTCTGAGTGGTTCTCCAGTGTCCCAGTCCTTTAGATGAATACCTCTCTCAGTGGTTCTCCAGTGTCCCAGTCCTGTAGATGAATACCTCTCTGAGTGGTTTTACAGTGTCCCAGTCCTGTAGATGAATACCTCTCTGAGTGGTTTTACAGTGTCCCAGTCCTGTAGATGAATACCTCTCTGAGTGGTTCTACAGTGTCTCAGTCCTGTAGATGAATACCTCTCTGAGTGGTTTTACAGTGTCCCAGTCCTGTAGATGAATACCTCTCTGAGTGGTTCTCCAGTGTCCCAGTCCTGTAGATGAATACCTCTCTGAGTGGTTCTCCAGTGTCCCAGTCCTTTAGATGAATACCTCTCTGAGTGGTTCTCCAGTGTCCCAGTCCTGTAGATGAATACCTCTCTGAGTGGTTCTCCAGTGTCCCAGTCCTGTAGATGAATACCTCTCTGAGTGGTTCTCCAGTGTCCCAGTCCTGTAGATGAATACCTCTCTGAGTGGTTCTCCAGTGTCCCAGTCCTGTAGATGAAAACCTCTCTGAGTGGTTCTCCAGTGTCCCAGTCCTGTAGATGAATACCTCTCTGAGTGGTTCTCCAGTGTCCCAGTCCTGTAGATGAATACCTCTCTGAGTGGTTTTCCAGTGTCCCAGTCCTGTAGATGAATACCTCTCTGAGTGGTTCTCCAGTGTCCCAGTCCTGTAGATGAATACCTCTCTGAGTGGTTTTCCAGTGTCCCAGTCCTGTAGATGAATACCTCTCTGAGTGGTTCTCCAGTGTCCCAGTCCTGTAGATGAATACCTCTCTGAGTGGTTCTCCAGTGTTTCTGTGTTTAATCTACATGATATATCAGCTCTTACTGTTCGCTTCAGACTTGCTCATTCAAAACCTCTATTAGAGGCATTTCCACATTATCCCTGTAGGATCAGCTGGATCCTGGAGTGTTCAGAACATTAAAGCATGATCTGGCTTAAAGAAAAAAAATAAGCAAACACATTCCCCCTTCCATATGTTAGGGGGAGACTCCCCACACATATGGAAGAAGGTACTCTGGTCAGATGAGACAAAAATTGAGCTTTTTGGTCATCAAGGAAAACGCTATGTCTGGCGCAAACCCAACACCTCTCATCACCCCGAGAACACCATCCCCACAGTGAAGCATGGTGGTGGCAGCATCATGCTGTGGGGATGTTTTTCATCGGCAGGGACTGGGAAACTGGTCAGAATTTAAGGAATGATGGATGGCGCTAAATACAGGGAAATTCTTGAGGGAAACCTGTTTCAGTCTTCCAGAGATTTGAGACTGGGACGGAGGTTCACCTTCCAGCAGGTCAATGACCCTAAGCATACTGCTAAAGCAACACTTGAGTGGTTTAAGGGGAAACATTTAAATGTCTTGGAATGGCCTAGTCAAAGCCCAGACCTCAATCCAATTGAGAATCTGTGGTATGACTTAAAGATTGCTGTACACCAGCGGAACCCATCCAACTTGAAGGAGCTGGAGCAGTTTTGCCTTGAAGAATGGGCAAAAATCCCAGTGGCTAGATGTGCCAAGCTTATAGAGACATACCCATAAGAGCGTTGTGCCAGTAACCGAAAGGTCGTTGGTTCTAATCCCCGAGCCGACTAGGTGAAAAACCTGTCGATGTGCCCTTGAGCAAGGCACTTAACCCTAATTGCTCCTGTAAGTCGCTCTGGATAAGAGCGTCTGCTAAATGACCAATTAATTTTTTTATTTATACCCCAAGAGACTTGCAGTTGTAATTGCTGCAAAAGGTGGCTCTACTAAGTATTGACTTTGGGGGGGTGAATAGTTATGCACGCTCAAGTTTTCTGTTTTTTTGTCTTATTTCTTGTTTGTTTCACAATAAAAAATATTTTTCATCTTCAAAGTGGTAGGCATGTTGTGTAAATCAATTGATACAAACACCCAAAATATATATTTTAATTCCAGGTTGTAAGGCAACAAAATAGGAAAAATACCAAGGGGAGTGAATACTTTCGCAAACCACTTATATATATATACATTTATAATTAAAATTAATATGTTTTGTTTAACTGATTGAACAAACATTTTGTTTTTAACTTTTATTTGTGGTGTGGTTTTCATATCAGCCCTTTTGAGCTTCCAGCCTCACCTGAACACCGTTTTTACCTGTTTATTTATCTGCTGTGTTTTGTCTTTCACTTATTTTCTTTGGTGTGAATAAATAAAACCTAAAACCTAATTGAGAAATGTTTTCACTTGCAATGACATGTTATGTTTAAACCGTGATTTAAACTGAGACTCAGTGATATGACATGTAAGGCTGTGTGTCTGCCTGTATTCATATATGGACCTGATTTCCATTCAGACTGCTTTGTCCAGCCAAGTGGCACTTTGTGGGATACTGATGGAGTTGAAGTTGTGTTCCCAGCAGTCCACAGGATGGCGCCAGAGCAGCATAACTGGACGGGTGGGACCTGAGTAATATCCCAGGGAAATACACTGTATATCAAATCAAATCAAATCAAATTTTATTGGCCACATGCGCCGAATACAACAGGTGCAGACATTACAGTGAAATGCTTAATTACAGCCCTTAACCAACAGTGCATTTATTTTTTTTAGAAAAAAAGTAAAATAAAACATCAACAAAAAAGTGTTGAGAAAAAAAGAGCAGAAGTAAAATAAAATAACAGTAGGGAGGCTATATATACAGGGGGGTACCGGTGCAGAGTCAATGTGCGGGGGCACCGGCTAGTTGAGGTAGTTGAAGTAATATGTACATGTGGGTAGAGTTAAAGTGACTATGCATAAATAATTAACATAATATACACAAGCATGTGGACACTCTTCAAATGAGTGGATTCTGCTATTTCAGCCACACCCGTTACTGACAGGTGTATACAATCGAGCACACATAGTTACACAGTGCTTTCGGAAAGTATTCAGACCCCTTGACTTTTTCCACATTTTCAGCCTTATTCTAAAATTGATTAAATTGTTTTTTTTTTTACACATCAATCTACACACAACATCCCATAATGACAAAGTTATGGGTTTTTAGAACTCCTGTGTTGTCTTGGTTGTGTGCTTAGGCTCATTGTCCTGTTGGAAGGTGAACCTTCACCCCAGTCTGAGGTCCAGAGCGCTCTGGAGCAGGTTTTCATCAAGGATCTCTCTGTACTTTGCTCTGTTCATCTTTCCCTCGATTCTGACTAGTCTCCCAGTCCCTGCCACTGAAAAACATCGACACAGCATGCTGCCACCACCATGCTTCACTGTAGGGATGGTGCCAGGTTACCTCCAGATGTGACACTTGGCATTCAAGCCAAAGAGTTCAATCTTGGTTTCATCAGACCAGAGAATCTTGTTTCTCATGGTCTGAGAGTCCTTTAGGTGCCTTTTGACAAACTCCAAGCAGGCTGTCATGTGCCTTTTACTGAGGAGTGGCTTCCGTCTGGCCACTCTACCATAAAGGCCTGATTGGTGGAGTGCTGCAGAGATGTCCTTCTGGAAGGTTCTCCCATATCCACAGAGGAACTCTGGAGCTCTGTCAGAGTGACCATCGGGTTCTTCGCGGGTTCTTCGTCACCTCCCTGACCAAGGCCCTTCTCCCCCGATTGCTCAGTTTGGTCGGGCGGCCAGCTCTAGGAAGAGTCTTGGTGGTTCCAAACATCTTCCATTTAAGCATGATGGAGGCCACTGTGTTCTTGGGGACCTTCAATGCTGCAGACATTTTTTGGTACCCTTCCCCAGATCTGTGCCTCGACACAATCCTGTCTCGGAGCTCTACGGACAATTCCTTCGACCTCATGGCTTGGTGTTTGCTCTGACATGCACTGTCAACTGTGGGACCTTATGTAGACAGGTGTGTGCCTTTCCAAATCATGTCCTAACAATTGAATTTGAAGTCGTCCATGACGATGTTAACTCCAGTGGTGGAAAAAGTACCCAATTGTCATACTTGAGTAAAAGTAAAGATACCTTACCAGAAAATGACTCAAGTAAAAGTGAAAGTCAGCCAGTAAAATACTACTTGAGTAAAAGTCTAAAAGTATTTGGTTTTAAATATACTTAAGTATCAAAAGTAAATGTAATTGCTAAAATATACTAAAGTATCAAAAGTAATAGTACAAGTATAAATAATTTCAAATTCCTTACATAAAGCAAACCAGACAACTTTCTTGTTTTTAAAATTTACGTTCAGCCAGAGGCACACTCCAACACTCAGACAATTTACAAACAAAGCATTTGTGTTTAGTGAGTCTGCCAGATCAGAGGCAGTAGGGATGTTCTCTTGATAAGTGAGTGAATTGGACCATTTTCTGTCCTGCTAAGCATTCAAAATGTAACGAATACTTTTGGGTGTCAGGGAAAATGTATGGAGTAAAAAGTAAATTATTTTCTTTAGGAATGTAGTGAAGTGAAAGTAAAAGTAGTCAAAAATATGAATGGTAAAGTCAAGTACATATACCCCCAAAAAACTACTTAAGTAGTACTTTAAAGTATTTTTACTTAAGTACTTTACACCACTGGTTAACTCTCTTTCTTAGCTAGCTCGACTATGCACTTGCCCCTGCTAGCAATACACTGTGCTAACATTAGCCTATTCTCTACCACAGAAAATAACAGTTTTAAACAGTTGTAAAAACCCACTTCTTCCAGACAGAATAGTTCCTGTAGATTCGGACTTACTCATCACCAATCTTTTGTTATGTCTCGTGGGTTTCATAACCACGTCTGTATAACAATTCAATAATGATGAGACAGGATACAGGAATCAGTTCAACCATTTATCTGGAACGTGATCATCTCAATACATACAAACCCCCATGATGCTCTGCAGCACAACCCCAATATACAACAAATACATAGATAAGTAAATGGACACTAAACAAAACTCATAGAGGAATTTAAATGTTCAGTTGTAGAAAGTAGGGCCATGGGATAGGGTCAGAAAGGTCAGTATGTTTGATAACTGGTTACAGAGGTGACATAACAAGCATAAGGCCCATTATAACACAGTGAAGTAGAGGTGGGAGCTAAAAGCAGACATGGACAGTGAGACGGTGTGAGGAGGTCAGGGGTGAAACACTAGATCAGGACAGGTAGAAATGGCAGGGCTGGAAATAGACACAGAGACACATTCTGATCATGGCTCAGACCTGACCTGAGACACCCAAACAGAAGATGCCAGAGCAAAGTCCTGTCCAGTAGGCTATATGGGATTTCCTTTCATCAAAATCCAACACATGGAAATGTGTCCTGTGTGTGTGTGTGTGTGTGTGTCCAGTGTGTGTGTGTATCCAGTGTGTGTGTGTGTGTGTGTACAGTGTGTCTGTGTGTCCAGTGTGTGTGTTCAGTGTGTGTGTGTCCAGTGTGTGTGTGTGTGTGTGTCCAGTGTGAGTGTGTGTGTGTCCAGTGTGTGTTTGTGTGTGTCTAGTGTGTGTATGTATGTCCGAAGTGTGTTTGTGTGTGTGTGTGTGTCCAGTGTATGTGTGTGTGTGTGTGTCCCCGTTGTGTGTGTGTGTGTTTGTCCTGCGTGTGTGTGTCCAGTGTGTGTGTTCAGTGTGTGTGTGTGTGTACAGTGTGTGTGTGTGTGTGTGTTTGTTCAGTGTGTGTTTGTGTGTGTGTGTGTCAAGTGTGTGTGTGTGTCCAGTGTATATGTGTGTGTGTGTGTGTCCGGTGTGTGTGTGTGTCCAGTGTGTGTGTGTGTCCAGTGTGTGTGTTTGTCCAGTGTGTGTGTCCGGTGTGTGTGTTCAGTGTGTGTGTGTGTGTGTGTGTGTGTGTGTGTGTGTGTGTTTGTGTGTGTCCAGTGTATGTGTGTGTGTCCAGTGTGTGTGTGTCCAGTGTGTGTCTGTGTCCAGTGTGTGTGTTCAGTGTGTGTGTGTGTGTGTACAGTGTGTGTGTGTGTTCAGTGTGTGTGTGTGTGTGTGTGTGTGTGTGTGTGTGTGTGTGTGTGTGTGTCCAGTGTATATGTGTGTGTGTGTGTGTGTGTGTGTCCGGTGTGTGTGTTTCCAGTGTGTGTGTGTGTGTCCTGTGTGTGTGTCCAGTGTGTGTGTGTGTGTGTATGTACAGTGTGAGTGTGTCCAGTGTGAGTGTTTCCAGTGTGTGTGTTTGTCCAGTGTGTGTGTGTGTGTCTAGTGTGTGTGTGTTTCCAGTGTATGTCCAGTGTGTGTGTGCAGAGTGTGTATGTGTGTGTATTTGTACAGAGTGTGTGTTTGTCCAGTGTGTGTGTTTGTCCAGTGTGTGTGTGTGTGTGTGTGTGTGTGTGTGTGTTCAGTGTGTGTGTGTGTGTGTATGTGTGTGTCCAGTGTGTGTGTGTGTCCAGTGTGTGTGTTCAGTGTGTGTGTGTGTGTGTGTGTGTCTAGTGTGTGTATGTGTGTGTGTGTCCAGTGAATGTGTGTGTGTGTGTGTCCAGTGTGTGTGTGTGTGTTTGTCCAGTGTGTGTGTGTGTGTATGTGTGTGTGTGTCCAGTGTGTGTGTGTGTGTTTGTCCAGTGTGTGTGTGTGTGTATGTGTTTGTATGTTCAGTGTGTGTGTGTGTGTGTCCAGTGTGTGTGTTTGTCCAGTGTGTGTGTCCGGTGTGTGTGTTCAGTGTGTGTGTGTGTGTGTGTGTGTGTGTGTGTGTGTGTGTGTGTGTGTGTGTGTGTGTGTGTGTGTGTGTGTGTGTCCAGTGTATGTGTGTGTGTCCAGTGTATGTGTGTGTGTCCAGTGTGTGTCTGTGTCCAGTGTGTGTGTTCAGTGTGTGTGTGTGTGTGTGTGTGTGTGTACAGTGTGTGTGTGTGTGTTCAGTGTGTGTGTGTGTGTGTGTGTGTGTGTCCAGTGTATATGTCCAGTGTATATGTGTGTGTGTCCCCGGTGTGTGTGTTTCCAGTGTGTGTGTGTGTGTCCTGTGTGTGTGTCCAGTGTGTGTGTGTGTGTATGTACAGTGTGAGTGTGTCCAGTGTGTGTGTTTGTCCAGTGTGTGTGTGTGTGTGTTTCCAGTGTATGTCCAGTGTGTGTGTGCAGAGTGTGTATGTGTGTGTATTTGTACAGAGTGTGTGTTTGTCCAGTGTGTGTGTTTGTCCAGTGTGTGTGTGTGTGTGTGTGTGTGTGTGTGTTCAGTGTGTGTGTGTGTGTGTATGTGTGTGTCCAGTGTGTGTGTTCAGTGTGTGTGTGTGTGTGTGTCTAGTGTGTGTATGTGTGTGTGTGTCCAGTGAATGTGTGTGTGTGTGTGTCCAGTGTGTGTGTGTGTGTTTGTCCAGTGTGTGTGTGTGTGTATGTGTTTGTATGTCCAGTGTGTGTGTGTGTCCAGTGTGTGTGCTCAGTGTGTGTGTGTGTGTGTGGTGTGAGTGTGTCCAGTGTTTGTGTTTGTCCAGTGTGTGTGTGTGTGTGTGTGTTTGTTTGTGTCCAGTGTGTGTGTGTGTGTGTGTGTGTCCAGTGTGTGTGTGTGTCTAGTGTGTTTGTGTGTGTGTGTTCCCAGTGTGTTTGTGTGTGTGTGTGTGTGTGTGTGTCCAGTGTATGTGTGTGTGTCCAGTGTGTGTGTGTCTAGTGTGTGTGTGTGTGTGTGTGTGTGTCAGTGTTACCATGGTTATTATTTACAGGGACACTGAGGAGTCAACACCATGAACCCTAAACCCTGGATAGAGGGGCTCAGTGAATGTGGAGTGGAATGTGTTCAGGTGGGTCAGTGTGTCAGAGGAGACTCTGTAGAAGGACAGAGTGCCGGCTGGCCAGTCCAGATACACTCCTACTCTGTGGGAGCTGGAGGAGGGGACGTCTATGGTAGTGGGGTTATCATTGTGCCAGGCAGAGTAACTGTTGCCATAGCAGTTCAGACTCCAGGACTTGTCATTACATCCAATCCCACAGTCCTTACCCCTTCCTCTCCTGCTGATTCCTTTATATGTCACTCCTATATCAGCCCCTCTCCCACTCCACTCTACCTCCCAGTAACAGCGCCCAGTCAGACCCTCTCTACACAGCACCTGTTTCCAGTCCTCAAATCTCTCTGGGTGATCAGGATACGGCTGCTCCTCTCTCCTCCATGTCACCTTTCTGTTCTTCTTAGACAGAGAGAGGAATCTGTTTACTGTGTTTAGGTCCAGTATGAGATCACAGACATCTGATGGATGAAACCAGACACAATATGAGAAATCATCATCATTCACATTAGAATGTTAACTCACTTTTCACTAATTCATTTAATGTAGATGTTTCTAGGTATCAAAAGGAGAAGTTAAGGTAACTTGAGACTTGTTGAATGATCATATGTTATACTGTATGGTAATATAAAACACACTTATTCCCATTAATTACACACACACACACACACACACACACACATCCTGAACACACACAGGAACACGCCACACACACATTTCTAATGTAACAGGAACACGCCACACACACACAGACACACACATTGTCAAAGCAACTCTTTGTAAACTTTGGTGTCCCTGATTTGTGCTTCTGTAGAACTACAGCTGATATTTAATATGACCAAGTAAGTAATGATGGTGGTCTTTGACTTTGACTTCACTTGAAATAAGACTTATTCTTAGTCATATTCTTCACAGCAGTCAACACTCACATTTTCTAAGTCCAGGTTTCATTGTGTTCTCTCCACCATGTTCCACACTGTAGCGGCAAGCAGAAGAACAGACAGTCATTGAGGGATACACCTGAACTCACACACACACACTCACACACACACACACACACACACACACACACACACACACACACACACACACACACACACACACACACACACACACACACACACACAGGACACACACACAAACACTGTACACACACACACACACACACACAAACACACAGTCAGCATATAACTTTGTGTGTGTCTAGTGTGTGTGTGTACAGTGTTTGTGTCCGTTTGTCCAGCCTGTGTGTGTGTCCAGTGTGTGTGTGTGTGTGTGTCCAGTGCGTGTGTCTAGTGTGTGTGAGTGTGTCTGTGTGTCCATTGTGTGTGAATGTGTGTGTGTGTCCAGTGTGTGTGTACGGTGTGTGTGTGTGAGTGTGTCCAGTGTTTGTGTGTGTGTGTGTGTCCAGTGTGAGTGAGTGAGTGTGTGTGTCCAGTGTGTGTGTGTGTGTGTGTCCAGTGTTTGTGTGTGTGTCCACTGTCTGTGTGTGTGTGTGTATTTGTGTGTGTGTTTCCTTTTTGTGTGTGTGTGTGTCCAGTGTGTGTGTGTGTGTCCACTGTCTGTGTGTGTGTGTATTTGTGTGTGTGTTTCCTTTTTGTGTGTGTGTGTCCAGTGTGTATGTGTGTGTCCAGTGTGTGTGTGTGTGTCCAGTGTGTGTGTGTGTGTGTGAGTCCAGCGTGTATGTGTGTGTCCAGTGTGTGTGTCCAGTGTGTGTGTGTGTGTCCAGTGTGTATGTGTGTGTCCAGTGTGTGTGTGTGTGTGTGTGTGTCCAGTGTGTGTGTGTGTGTGTGTCCAGTGTGTGTGTGTGAGTCCAGTGTGTGTGTGTCCTGTGTGTGTGTTTGTCCAGTGTGCGTGTGTGTGTGTGTCCAGTGTGTGTATGTGTGTGTGCCCAGTGTGTGTGTGTGTTTGTGTGTGTGTGTCCAGTGCGTGTGTCTAGTGTGTGTGAGTGTGTCTGTGTGTCCATTGTGTGTGAGTGTGTGTGTGTGTCCAGTGCGTGTGTCTAGTGTGTGTGAGTGTGTCTGTGTGTCCATTGTGTGTGAATGTGTGTGTGTGTCCAGTGTGTGTGTACGGTGTGTGTGTGTGAGTGTGTCCAGTGTTTGTGTGTGTGTGTGTGTCCAGTGTGAGTGAGTGAGTGTGTGTGTCCAGTGTGTGTGTGTGTGTGTGTCCAGTGTTTGTGTGTGTGTCCACTGTCTGTGTGTGTGTGTGTATTTGTGTGTGTGTTTCCTTTTTGTGTGTGTGTGTGTCCAGTGTGTGTGTGTGTGTCCACTGTCTGTGTGTGTGTGTATTTGTGTGTGTGTTTCCTTTTTGTGTGTGTGTGTCCAGTGTGTATGTGTGTGTCCAGTGTGTGTGTGTGTGTCCAGTGTGTGTGTGTGTGTGTGAGTCCAGCGTGTATGTGTGTGTCCAGTGTGTGTGTCCAGTGTGTGTGTGTGTGTCCAGTGTGTATGTGTGTGTCCAGTGTGTGTGTGTGTGTGTGTGTGTCCAGTGTGTGTGTGTGTGTGTGTCCAGTGTGTGTGTGTGTGAGTCCAGTGTGTGTGTGTCCTGTGTGTGTGTTTGTCCAGTGTGCGTGTGCGTGTGTGTCCAGTGTGTGTATGTGTGTGTGCCCAGTGTGTGTGTGTGTTTGTGTGTGTGTGTCCAGTGCGTGTGTCTAGTGTGTGTGAGTGTGTCTGTGTGTCCATTGTGTGTGAGTGTGTGTGTGTGTCCAGTGTGTGTGTGTGTGTCCAGTGTGTGTGTGTGTGTGTCCAGTGTGTGTGTGTGAGTCCAGTGTGTGTGTGTGTGTGTCCAGTATGTGTGTGTGAGTCCAGTGTGTGTGTGTACTATGTGTGTGTGTAGGTGTGTGTCCAGTGTGAGTGTGTCCAGTGCATGTGTGTGTTTGTGTGTGTGTGTGTCCAGTGTGTGTATGTGTGTGTCCAGTGTGTGTGTGTCCATTGTGTGTGTGTGTGTCCAGTGTGTGTGTGTGTGTCCAGTATGTGTGTGTTTGTCCAGTGTGTGTGTCCATTGTGTTTTTGTGTGTGTCCACTCTGTGTGAGTGTCCAGTGTGTGTGTGTGTCCAGTGTGTGTATGTGTGTGTCCAGTGTGTGTGTGTCCATTGTGTGTGTGTGTGTCCAGTGTGTGTGTGTGTGTCCAGTATGTGTGTGTTTGTCCAGTGTGTTTTTGTGTGTGTCCACTCTGTGTGTGTGTCCATTGTGTTTTTGTGTGTGTCCACTCTGTGTGTGTGTCCACTCTGTGTGTGTGTCCAGTGTGTGAGTGTGTGTGTGTGTGTGTCCATTATGTGAGTGTGTGTGTGTGTGTGTGTGTGTGTGTCCATTATGTGAGTGTGTGTGTGTGTGTGTGTGTGTGTCCAGTGTGTGTATGTGTGTGTCCTGTGTGTGTGTGTCCATTGTGTGTGTGTGTGTGTGTGTCCACTCTGTGTGTCTGTCCAGTGTGTGAGTGTGTGTGTGTGTGTGTGTCCATTATGTGAGTGTGTGTGTGTGTGTGTGTGTGTGTCCAGTGTGTTTGTGTATGTGTCCAGTGTGTTTTTGTGTGTGTGTGTGTGTATGTGTGTGTCCAGTGTGTGTGTGTGTGTGTGTGTGTGTGTCCACTGTATGTGTGTGTGTATTTGTGTGTGTTTCCTTTGTGTGTGTGTGTCCAGTGTGTGTCCAGTGTGTTTGTGTGTATGTCCAGTGTGTTTGTGTGTGTGTGTGTGTGTGTGTGTATGTGTGTGTGTCCAGTGTGTATGTGTGTGTCCAGTGTGTGTGTGTGTGTGTGTGTGTGTGGGTCCAGTGTGTGAGTGTGTGTGTGTGTCCAGTGTGTGTGTGTGTGTGTGTCCACTGTCTGTGTGTGTGTGTATTTGTGTGTGTGTTTCCTTTTTGTGTGTGTGGGTCTAGTGTGTGTGTGTGTGTCTCTGTGTCCATTGTGTGTGAGTGTGTGTGTGTGTGTGTGTATTTTCAATGGACACACACACACACACACACACACACATACACACTGGACACACACACACACACACAGTCTTTATATAACTTAGTCCAAGTGGTGGTCAGAATGTTTGTCTTAACTAGCCTGATAACTCCAACATGTCTGATATGAACATTGACATAAACCCTCTACATACTTGAGTTTCTCCAGTCTGCAGTGTGGATCCTCCAGTCCAGCAGAGAGCAGTCTGACTCCTGAGTCTCCTGGGTGATTGTAGCTCAGGTCCAGCTCTCTCAGGTGTGAGGGGTTTGACTTCAGAGCTGAGACCAGAGAAGCACAGCCTTCCTCTGTGACTAGACAGCCTGACAGCCTGTAAAGAGTCAAATCATATTAAAACCACACTGCTATTCTTTGGTGGTGAAAATAGTGGCAGTATATTTTTTCAACATATTCAGATATATCAGTGTCCTGAAACCTGCCATATCTATTCATAAATTAATGTATCATTATTAGAAATTACAAATTATCAAAGTATTGCTAGTAGAGAGATGAATATAAAAGTACAAATATTTGAGTAGACTGACCAGAGCAGTTTAAAAAGCAGTATCAGTCAAAAGACAGACAGTGAGGTATCAGATTTAGATTGTATTGAGTATACAGTCCACACCATATATATTTTGACAGTGAAGCTAACATTTTAAATTTGGTTCTATACTCCAGCATTTTGGATTTGAGATCAAATTTTTCATATGAGGTGACAGTATATAATGTCACCTTTTATTTGAGGGTATTTTCATACATATCTGTTTCACCATTTAGAAAAATAAAAGCACTTTATGTGTCTAGTCCCCCTATTTGAAGAAGTCATAAGTATTCTGACCAATTCACTTATAGTGTATTAAAGTAGTTCAAAGTTTAGTATTTTGTTCCAAACTCGTTGGTTACATTTGCAGTTTGTTTTGGTTGTGTTTTGGGTTATGTTTTGTCCAATAGTAACTGAATGGTGGATGATGACTGGATTAATCTTCTGTCTAAGTGAGTAGATAACATGTTTCAAAACACTACTAAATTAATCCTGATGATGCCATGATTAAGAAAAATCATGAATGAATCATGAATAATAATGAATGGGAAAGTTATAGAGGCTACAACAAAACATACTAACCTCTCACCATTACCAATAACAGAGGGGGTATGATCCTTGTTCCTCTGTAACTTTCTCATTCATCATCATTCACGATTCATTCATGATTATTCATAATCATGGTAGCATCCACATGAATGTAGAAGTCTTCAGAAACATCTTCTATTCGTACTGACAATACAAGTGAAGTGACTCCAAAATGACAGGACATTATTCACCATTCAGTTTTTATTGGGGAAAACATCATCCAAAACACAACCAAGTCAAACTGCAAATGTATTCAACAAGTTTGTAGAATCACAAGCTTGATGTAATCACTGCAGATAAGGAATATGGGACCAAATACTAAACTTATGACTACTTTAAAACAATATAAGTGACTATGTCCAAATTAATACGACTTTTTCAAATGGGAGAACTAGACACATCAAGTGTTTTCATTTCTAAACAGTAACACAGATTTGTATGAAAATATCCTCAAATAAAAGGTGACATTCTGTACTGTCGCCCAATATGAAACATTCTATCTCAAATCCAAAATGCTGGAGCATTGCACCAAATGTAAAACTGTAAGCTTCACTTTCCAAACACATATGGTGTGGACTATGTGTGCCTGGTAAACACATGTGGA
This sequence comes from Coregonus lavaretus, assembly GCF_964263955.1. Lineage (NCBI taxonomy): Eukaryota > Metazoa > Chordata > Actinopteri > Salmoniformes > Salmonidae > Coregonus > Coregonus lavaretus. Next base: position 99,186 of record NW_028162922.1, on the reverse strand, counting down.
TCTGGTGAACAGTTATCACTTGTTGACCAACTACAGGAATACTGACCTCAGAGTCTCCAGTTTACAGTGGGGATTCCCCAGTCCAGCAGAGAGCAGCTTCACTCCTGAATCCTTCAGGTCATTGTTACTCAGGTCCAGCTCTCTCAGGTGTGAGAGGTTTGACTTCAGAGCTGAGACCAGAGAAGCACAGCCTTCCTCTGTGACTAGACAGCCTGACAGCCTGCAAAGAGTCAAATCATATTAAAACCACACTGCTATTCTTTGGTGGTGAAAATAGTGGCAGTATATTTTTTCAACATATTCAGATATATCAGTGTCCTGAAACCTGCCATATATATTCATAAATTAATGTATCATTATTAGAAATTACAAATTATCAAAGTATTGCTTGTAGAGAGACAAATATAAAAGTACAAATATTTGAGTAGACTGACCAGAGAAGTTTAAAAAGCAGCATCAGTCAAAAGACAGACAGTGAGGTATCAGATTTAGATTGTATTGAGTATACAGTCCACACCATATATATTTTGACAGTGAAGCTAACATTTTAAATGTGGCTCTATACTCCAGCATTTTGGATTTGTGATCAAATGTTTCATATGAGGTGACAGTATATAATGTCACCTTATATTTTATGGTATTTTCATACATATCTGTTTCACCATTTAGAAAAATAAAAGCACTTTATGTGTCTAGTCCCCCTATTTGAAGAAGTCGTAAGTATTCTGACCAATTCACTTATGGTGTATTAAAGTAGTCAAAAGTTTAGTATTTTGTTCCAAACTCGTTGGTTGCATTTGCAGTTTGTTTTGGTTGTGTTTTGGGTTATGTTTTGCCCGATAGTAACTGAATGGTGGATGATGACTGGATTAATCTTCTGTCTAAGTGAGTAGATAACATGTTTCTAAACACTACTAAATTAATCCTGATGATGCCATGATTAAGAAAAATCATGAATGAATCATGAATAATAATGAATGAGAAAGTTACAGAGGCTACAACAAAACATGCTAACCTCTCACCATTACCAATAACAGAGGGGGTATGATCCTTGTTCCTCTGTAACTTTCTCATTCATCATTATTCACGATTTATCACATCAATGACGATTTATTAATGATTATTCATAATCATGGTAGCATCCACATGAATGTAGAAGTGTTCAGAAACATATTCTATTCTTACTGACAATACAAGTGAAGTGACTCCAAAATGACAGGACATTATTCACCATTCAGTTTCTATTGGGAAAAACATAATCCAAAACACAACAAGTCAAACTGCAAATGTATTCAACAAGTTTGTAGAATCACAAGATTGATGTAATCACTGCAGTTAAGGAATATGGGACCAAATACTAAACTTATGACTACTTTAAAACAATATAAGTGACTATGTCCAACATATTACGACTTTTTCAAATGGGAGAACTAGACACATCAAGTGTTTTCATTTCTAAACAGTAACACAGATACGTATGAAAATATCCTCAAATAAAAGGTGACATTATATACTGTCACCTAATATGAAACATTCTATCTCAAATCCAAAATGCTGGAGTATAGCACCAAATGTAAAACTGTAAGCTTCACTGTCCAAACACATATGGTGTGGACTATGTGTGCCTGGTAAACACATGTGGATCTGGTGAACAGTTATCACTTGTTGACCAACTACAGGAATACTGACCTCAGAGTCTCCAGTTTACAGTGGGGATTCCCCAGTCCAGCAGAGAGCAGCTTCACTCCTGAATCCTTCAGGTCATTGTTACTCAGATCCAGCTCTCGCAGGTGTGAGGGGTTTGACTTCAGAGCTGAGACCAGAGAAGCACAGCCTTCCTCTGTGACTAGACAGCGTGACAGCCTGCAAAGAGTCAAATCATATTAAAAACACACTGCTATTCTTTGGTGGTGAAAATAGTGGCAGTATATTTTTTCTACATATTCAGATATATCAGTGTCCTGAAACCTGACATATCTATTCATAAATGAATGTATCATTATTTGAAATTATCAAATTATTGCTTGTAGGTAGAAAAATGTATATTACAAATATTTGAGTAGACTGACCAGAGCAGTTTAAAAAGCAGTATCAGTCAAAAGACAGACAGTGAGGTATCAGATTTAGATTGTATTGAGTATACAGTCCACACCATATCTATTTTGACAGATAAGCTAACATTTGAAATGAAAGCACTTTACGTATCTAGTCCCCCTATTTGAAGAAGTCAAAAGTATTCTGACCAATTCACTTCAAGTGTATTAAAGTAGTCAAAAGTTGAGTATTTGGTCCCAAACTCGTTGGTTGCATTTGCAGTTTGTTTTGGTTGTGTTTTGGGTTATGTTTTGCCCGATAGTAACTGAATGGTGGATGATGACTGGAGTAATTTTCTGTCTAAGTGAGTAGATAACATGTTTCTAAACACTACTAAATTAATCCTGATGATGCCATGATTAAGAAAAATTATGAATGAATCATGAATAGTAATGAGTGAGAAAGTTACAGAGGCTACAACAAAACATGCTAACCTCTCACCATTACCAATAACAGAGGGGGAATGATCCTTGTTCTTCTGTAACTTTCTCATTCACGATTCATTCATGATTATTCATAATCATGGTAGCATCCACATGAATGTAGAAGTGTTCAGAAACATATTCTATTCTTACTGACAATACAAGTGAAGTGACTCCAAAATGACAGGACATTATTCACCATTCAGTTTCTATTGGGAAAAACATCATCCAAAACACAACTAAAACAAACTGCAAATGCATCCAACAAGTTTGTAGAATCACAAGCTTGATGTAATCACTGTGGGTAAGGAATATGGGACCAAACACATACACTTTTGACTAAATTAATTTGTCTAAATAATTATGACTTTTTCAAATGGGAGAACTAGACACATAAAGTGCTTTCATATCTAAACAGTAACACAGATATGTATGAAAATATCCTCAAATAAAAGGTTACATTATATACTGTTGCCTAATATGAAACATTTTATCTCAAATCCAAAATGCTGGAGCATAGCACCAAATGTAAAACTGTAAGCTTCACTGTCCAAACACATATGGTGTGGACTATGTGTGCCTGGTAAACACATGTGGATCTGGTGAACAGTTATCACTTGTTGACCAACTACAGGAATACTGACCTCAGAGTCTCCAGTTTACAGTGGGGATTCCCCAGTCCAGCAGAGAGCAGCTTCACTCTTGAATCCTTCAGGTGATTGTTACTCAGGTCCAGCTCTCTCAGGTGTGAGGGGTTTGAACTGAGAACTGAGGCCAACACTTCACAGGATGTGTCTGTGAGTTCACAGCCAGTGAATCTGTCAACAGAGTAAATACCATGAGGGACAGGTTGTATTAAAATGTTACATTTAGCTTCCCTGCTTACACTGTTACCCCTGCACTAATAATGTGAACACTGTGTATAGATGTCTCAATGCTACAACTTTTCTGATCCGTTTGTATTACAGTTTGTTTAAGACTTTTCAGCTGATAGAAAGTTTAGTCAGCCAATGAAAATATTGTTGTTCTTACATACAGTAAAGTTTGGTCTGAGGGATAGTCACATGAGTACTTACAGAGCCAGTCAGCCAATAAAAATGCTGCTGTAACTACAATGTATTTTGGTGTGGGATATTCCCATGAATACTTACAGAGCTTTCCTGCAGCCTCTCACAGCTGGGAGCAGTCTCCTACGACCCTCCTCTGATGTCTTGTATACCTTCAGGTCAAACACATCCAGAACCTCCTCTGATATCTGTAGCATGTAGGCCAGTGCTGAACAGTGAGCATGTGTGAGTTTTTTTGATCTCTTCTCTGACCTCAAGTACGCTTGGATTTCCTCCTGTACTGAATGGTCTTTCATCTCTATCAGACAGTGGAAGAGATTGATGCACCTCTCAGGGGAGATGTTCTTCCTCTGCATCACCTTAAGGGATCGGATTGTTTTCTTGACGCTGTCTGGACTGCTTTCTGTCTGTGTCACCAGACCTCGTAGGAGTTTCTGATTGGACTCCAGTGACATACCATGAAGGAAGCGGACAAAGAGGTCCAGGTGTCCGTTCTTGCTCTCCAAGGCTTTATCCACGGTACTCTTCAGCAGCTCATGCAAGGTTAGCTCTTCAGATACAGCTCTAGACTTTCTCTTGAGGAAGGGCTTCAGTGCATCCATGTTCTTGGTTGTGTAACAATGGTACATGTAGACAGCTGAGAGAAACTCCTGAATGCTCAGATGAACAAAGCAGTACACCACTCTCTGAAATAACACAGACTCTTCTTTAAAGATTTGTGTGCACACTCCTGAGTACACTGAGGCTTCTTTGACATCAATGCCACACTCTTTCAGGTCTTCTTCATAGAACATGAGATTACCCTTCTCCAGATTTTCAAACGCCAGCTTCCCCAGCTTCAGAAGAATTTCCTTATCTGACTCCATGAGCTCCTGTTGATCCATCTCATCTCTTCCATGATACTTCTGGTTCTTCAGGCTGGTCTGAATGAGCAGGAAGTGTATTGACATCTCAGTCAGAGTCGTGGGCATCTCTCTCCTCTTGTCTGTACTCAACATGTGTTCAAGGACTACTGCAGAAATCCAACAGAAGACTGGCATGTGGCACATGATGTGGAGGCTCCTTGATGTCTTTATGTGTGAGATGATTCTGCTGGCCAGGTCCTCATCACTGAATCTCTTCCTGAAGTACTCCTCCTTCTGTGGGTCATTGAACCCTCGTACCTCTGTCACCTGGTCAACACACTTAGTGGGGATCTGATTGGTTGCTGCTGGTCGGGAGGTTATCCATAGGAGAGCAGAGGGAAGCAGATTCCCCTTGATGAGGTTTGTCAGCAGAACATCGACAGACGATGTCTGGGTGACATCAGACACCTTTTCATTGTGCTGGAAATCCAATGGAAGTCTGCTTTCATCCAAACCATCAAAGATGAACATAGCTTTACAGGCAGTGAGTTTCTTTGCATTGCCTATGTCTAGTTCTGTGTGGAAGCCATTTAAAAGTCTGAGAAGACTGTACTGGAGATCTTTAATCAAGTTCAGCTCCCGGAAAGGAAGCACAAATATGATATCCACATCTTGGTTCGCCTTCTCTTCAGCCCAGTCTAGGATGAACTTCTGCACAGAGACTGTTTTTCCGATGCCAGCGATGCCCTTCGTCAGCACAGTTCTGATGCTTCTCTCTTGGCCTGGTAAGGGTTTAAAGATGTCATTGCAGTGGATTGCTGTGTCATGTGAGGTTGGCATCCTGGATGCTGTCTCTAGCTGCCACACCTCATGTTCATTGTTAACCCCTTCACTCTCTCCCTCTGTGATGTAGAGCTCTGTGTAAATCCTGTTGAGGGGAGTTTGGTTCCCTGCTATTTCCATACCTTCTATCACACATTCATACCTCCTTTTCAGACTGTCTTTATGGTTTACTATAGCTCTCTGCAGGTTGTCATCCACTACAAGGGAAGAGGGAAAATTATGTGTATCAGAAACATTCATTGACAGGATGAAAAGTGGGCCTTCCACAACTACAGTAACTTCTATTATCTCATAATATTGTAGTTAACTACTGTAAATCATATTAAGGTATTGACTTGGCCCACGTGTGCAAGTGGTCTTACTGTTTTCAGAGCCTCTTGTTTTATTGGGTTGACTCAGCTGCTGTAGTACAGGCCGTGTCCTTGTTCTCTTTCTACACTGAGGACAGCCATAGTCTCCTGAAGGAGCAGGTTTCTCCCAGTATCTGGTGATGCACTGTCTGCAGAACCTGTGTCCACAGGTGATAGAGACTGGATCCCTCAGCACCTGCTGACACACTGCACCCCTGGACTGATCCTCTAACAGAGTAGACCATCCACTACAGAGATAAAGGAGAGAGAGATTATAGATGTTAATACTGATCCTCTAACAGAGTAGACCTTCCACTACAGAGATAAAGGAGAGAGAGATTGTAGATGTTAATACTGATCCTTTAACAGAGTAGACCTTCCACTACAGATATAAAGGAGAGAGAGATTGTAGATGTTAATACTGATCCTCTAACAGAGTAGATCATCCACTATAGAGATAAAGGAGAGAGAGAGATTGTAGATGTTAATACTGATCCTCTAACAGAGTAGACCTTCCACTACAGAGATAAAGGAGAGAGAGAGAGATTGTAGATGATAATACTGATCCTTTAACAGAGTAGACCTTCCACTACAGAGATAAAGGAGAGAGAGATTGTAGATGTTAATACTGATCCTTTAACAGTGTAGACCTTCCACTACAGAGATAAAGGAGAGAGAGAGATTGTAGATGTTAATACTGATCCTTTAACATAGTAGACCTTCCCCTACAGAGATAAAGGAGAGAGAGAGAGAGATTGTAGATGTTAATACTGATCATTAAACAGAGTAGACCTTCCACTACAGAGATAAAGAAGAGAGAGAGAGTTTGTAGATGTTAATACTGATCCTTTAACAGAGTAGACCATCCACTATAGAGATAAAGGAGAGAGAGAGATTGTAGATGTTAATACTGATCCTCTAACAGAGTAGACCTTCCACTACAGAGATAAAGGAGAGAGAGAGAGATTGTAGATGATAATACTGATCCTTTAACAGAGTAGACCTTCCACTACAGAGATAAAGGAGAGAGAGATTGTAGATGTTAATACTGATCCTTTAACAGAGTAGACCTTCCACTACAGAGATAAAGGAGAGAGAGAGATTGTAGATGTTAATACTGATCCTTTAACAGAGTAGACCATCCACTACAGAGATAAAGGAGAGAGAGAGAGAGATTGTAGATGTTAATACTGATCATTAAACAGAGTAGACCTTCCACTACAGAGATAAAGGAGAGAGAGAGAGTTTGTAGATGTTAATACTGATCCTTTAACAGAGTAGACCTTCCACTACAGAGATAAAGGAGAGGGAGAGATTGTAGATGTTAATACTGATCCTTTAACAGAGTAGACCTTCCACTACAGAGATAAAGGAGAGAGAGATTGTAGATGTTAATACTGATCCTTTAACAGTGTAGATCATCCACTACAGAGATAAAGGAGAGAGAGGGGGATTGTAGATGTTAATACTGATCCTTTAACAGAGTAGACCTTCCACTATAGAGATAAAGGAGAGAGAGATTGTAGATGTTAATACTGATCCTTTAACAGAGTAGACCTTCCACTATAGAGATAAAGGAGAGAGAGAGAGATTGTAGATGTTAATACTGATCCTTTAACAGAGTAGATCATCCACTACAGAGATAAAAGAGAGAGAGAGAGAGATTGTAGATGTTAATCCTGATCCTCTAACAGAGTAGACCTTCCACTACAGAGATAAAGGAGAGAGAGAGAGATTGTAGATGTTAATACTGATCCTTTAACAGAGTAGACCATCCACTACAGAGATAAAGGAGGGAGAGATTGTAGATGTTAATACTGATCCTTTAACAGAGTAGACCTTCCACTATAGAGATAAAGGAGAGAGAGATTGTAGATGTTAATACTGATCCTCTAACAGAGTAGACCTTCCACTACAGAGATAAAGGAGAGAGAGATTGTAGATGTCAATACTGATCCTTTAACAGAGTAGATCATCTACCAATGTTCCCTCTAAATATTTTGGGGCACTGAGCAAATTTCTGCTCTTGTGAGCGGAAACTTGAACGTTGTGAGAATTCTGAGCAACTTCCGGCGCACGTTTACAGTAAACACTGACGCTGTACCCTTACAGTTCTAGGCAGTAGCCAATAGGCTGTACCCTGACAGTTGTAGACAGTAGCCAATAGGCTGTACCCTGACAGTTGTAGACAGTAGCCAATAGGCTGTTGTGGCTATTGGAGTATAATGTAGGCCTACCAACCAAACCAATGGAGCAAATCCTATATGTGGTGTTCAATGCAGGCCTACATTGCATGAGACTTCAAAAAAAGTTTTTACCTTATTCAGGGCTTGCCATTAACCCTTAAAAGTATATTGACGCACCAGTGCGTCAACCTAAGTAACATAAAAATCCATAAAAATCCCCAACAAAATCAGTCAGTTTAAGCTGGAGATATCGTCTCAATCCACTGCATCCGCCTATGTTGGCCTTCCACATCTGCGGTGGAAGGTGGCGGATCTACAGCGGAGTTTGTCAGACCATGAGACATCCCGAAAATTGGTCTTCTCACGAAAATGTCTGAAGCATCTGTATGATCCCACTATGAAAAGGAGAGACTCTCGTGAACATGGCAGTGCTCTCCGTTTTGCTCTACGACCCACACAAGTGCTACGGGACTCGTCTGAAGCTATCCCATACAAACAAATAGAAGCATGGAGGCAGTTTTGTGCCCCATAAATATGGGGTTATATGGGTAAAAAAAAATAAAGAATCCTGATCTGTCTTATGTCTCCTAGATACAGGACAGACACTTCAAAACTTTATTCCTTATGATGTATTTTTTTGACTGTCTTTTTTTGCCATTTATGAATGTGTTATTCAATGAGTTTATATGGGCTTTAGTAGTAAAGGCCAAATTCAATATTTTATCAAATAATTGTTATATATATATATATATTACTAAAATATTACAATTTTTTTTACATCTAATGCTAGCTAGCTACCCAACCAGCCCATAGAGAGAGCATTGCAGATGTTGTAGTCAACTTTAACTGCAACAGATTTCCACAACAATTTTCACGTTGCTACCAACCTTACTATAACACGAAAATGTAATATTTGTTCACAAAAAACATTGTTCTCACATATTAGTGTTATTTAACGCTGTAAATTATAGGAATTTGTGGTTTTGGGTGGATTTTTCCTTTAATTTAGGCACGACAGAAAAACATAAAAGCCCATTGATGTAGCTATGCTCTTTTAGGTAAATCAATGAAACAAGCTCCAGTAGGCTAATCTTTTTGAGTGTGGACTGTACTGTATGGTATTATACTGTATTATATGGACTGGAATTACACATATTGTTCAAACCATGAAGCTGGGAGAGAACATGCATGCTTTCGCAGGACATGTAACCTACAAAGTTACAATCATAAGCTAGCGAATTAGATTTTAATAATAGGGCCTACTTTACATGTATAATGTATATATACACCTTTCATAATATTCCCCCTAATATTATTAGCCTACCTCCTCCTTCTCTCTCTATTGGTGCTTCATTCCTTCCTCGCTTTAAAACAGTTAAATGAAATAGGTTTCGTTGTCCTGATCTTCATCATTCTAATGACATGCTGAATAATACAGGCCTATAATAAGATGCAGACGTCTTTCACTTCTTTTCACGAAGATTGAACAGTTATAGGTCTGAATAAATAACTGCTATAGCCCAGAGTTTCCCAAACTTGGTCCTGGCCCCATTGTGTACATTGCCCATGCTACGTCCATGGGCCGCGCGGTGCATTCTGGGCAATTCTGGGACAAGGAGAGCTCTCCTTCAAGGAGTGAATGGGAGGCAATTGAGTGCTAGCTAAAAAAAAAAACATTAGCACGAATTTTCGTCAACAAGGTACAACATTACGAATCTTTTCCGAGTTATGATATAATTGATCTCTTTATATCTGTAATATTGTATAGCTTTGGAATCGTCACATTATGTACTTTCGAGGAAAATAGGCACGTTTCTCGACTCATACCCTACTTTGAGAAGGGATTGCGCGACGATTAGTTTAGCAACCGCGTGACGCTGCATGACAACTTCAACGGGATTGGTCGACAGTCTGCTGGGTGGAGCGTTATACTCTCCGACGTGCATTGCCCAATGTGATTCCTATCTGTTTTCTCTAATATCTCTGGCAACGGCACCAGAGGCAGACAAATAGGAGAAATGTGCTAGACAGATGGTTTTATTTGGTTTTATTTCCTGCAGTGTCAATTCATTGTCCAAACGCACGGCCACTTTCTGGCTTGCTCCTGACTGCTGTAGAGTTTTCACAAATGCCTTAGTACACATCATTCCCAAACATTCAAAATAATTTATTAAAACGTGAAAATGAACATTTCTAAGTGGTCACTTGTCAGAAAATGTTTTAAAAGTATCATATTATTCCCGGGGGTGTATAATGCATTTAATTCAGTTGACTGATTGCCTTATATGAACTGTAACTCAGTAAAATCTTTGAAATTGTTTGCTGTTGCATTTATATTTTTGAGAGAAAGGCTGCGAGAGAGTGCTGGCATGTGCATTGATTTAAAGCAACGATATTCAAGTGATAGGCTGTTTTAAAACTCTGCCGCTGCAATAAATAAAAATATAAGTATCTTTACAATAAAAAAATTGCCCCTCCCCCGAAACCAGAAGTAGATGTGTAAATTAGACTCGCATTGTGTCCTTATGTTACTGTAGCAACAGTTACCATGATGAGATGGTAGGTCTACATGCATTGTCTTGCGCTCCATCCTGAGAGGTGCTCTGTCCCCACCCGGAGGGTTGATGATTGATCATGCAGATAGCAGAGACAATGCCGTCGATAAGACAGATTTAGACATTGCATATAATTTAACAGTTCCATTTTACATTTTGCTGTTAATATAAACAATGTATTATAATCGACCCGGTTCCCGCTATTCAACCCTAATCACCATGCACTCCTTAAATATCTCAGTGTCAGTGAAGAACTTGTTGTGTTAAGTTAAAACCAGGGCTCTAATTGAGAGGGTATGTGAGTGTATTGTGGCTTTTGTTAAAGAAAATGGCTGATTATATAAAGCGATCTATATGCCAGAAACAAGCTGTAAAATGCAGGCGAAAGACGTGACCGATGCATATTGGACATCTTTGATTTGTCTATGATATGCAGAGGCTGCACAACATTTTACAGGATAAACAAAATTGACTTTGCTTAAGCAATGTGTGATTCTGTCACCATCAATTGATGTTCGACATTTCAACTGGCTGTTAAACAACATACTAACTCTAAATGAGTCAGGAGCAAGCCAGGTAGCCTAAGGAACGAAAATGAATTATTTAGGCTGTATTATTATTATTATTCCAAGGCTATAGCCTGCCATTTAAGAAATCAATTGTGAAGCATTTCAAATCAAAATCAAATGAAATTGTATTGGTCACATACACATATTTAGCAGATGTTATTGCGGGTGCAGAGAAATGCTTGTATTTCTAGCTCCAACAGTGCAGTAGTATTTAACAATTCACCACAGGACACACTAATCTAAAAGTAGAAGAATGGAATTAAGAAATATATAAATATTAGGACGAGCAATGTCGGAGTGGCATAGACTAAGATACAGTAGAATAGAATAGATTACAGTATATACATATGAGATGAGTAAAGCAGTATGTAAACATTATTAAAGTGGTTAGTGTTCCATTATTAATGTGGCCAGTGATTCCATGTCTGTGTATATCGGGCGGCAGCCTCTAAGGTGCAGGGTTGAGGAACCGGCTGGTAGTGTTCCATTATTAATGTGGCCAGTGATTCCATGTCTGTGTATATCGGGCGGCAGCCTCTAAGGTGCAGGGTTGAGGAACCGGCTGGTAGTGTTCCATTATTAATGTGGCCAGTGATTCCATGTCTGTGTATATCGGGCGGCAGCCTCTAAGGTGCAGGGTTGAGGAACCGGGTGGTAGTGTTCCATTATTAATGTGGCCAGTGATTCCATGTCTGTGTATATCGGGCGGCAGCCTCTAAGGTGCAGGGTTGAGGAACCGGGTGGTAGTGTTCCATTATTAATGTGGCCAGTGATTCCATGTCTGTGTATATCGGGCGGCAGCCTCTAAGGTGCAGGGTTGAGGAACCGGGTGGTAGTGTTCCATTATTAATGTGGCCAGTGATTCCATGTCTGTGTATATCGGGCGGCAGCCTCTAAGGTGCAGGGTTGAGGAACCGGGTGGTAGTGTTCCATTATTAATGTGGCCAGGGATTCCATGTCTGTGTATATCGGGCGGCAGCCTCTAAGGTGCAGGTTTGAGGAACCGGCTGGTAGTGTTCCATTATTAATGTGGCCAGTGATTCCATGTCTGTGTATATCGGGCGGCAGCCTCTAAGGTGCAGGGTTGAGGAACCGGTTAGTGTTCCATTATTAATGTGGCCAGTGATTCCATGTCTGTGTATATCGGGCAGCAGCCTCTAAGGTGCAGGGTTGAGGAACCGGCTGGTAGTGTTCCATTATTAATGTGGCCAGTGATTCCATGTCTGTGTATATCGGGCGGCAGCCTCTAAGGTGCAGGGTTGAGGAACCGGCTGGTAGTGTTCCATTATTAATGTGGCCAGTGATTCCATGTCTGTGTATATCGGGCGGCAGCCTCTAAGGTGCAGGGTTGAGGAACCGGCTGGTAGTGTTCCATTATTAATGTGGCCAGTGATTCCATGTCTGTGTATATCGGGCGGCAGCCTCTAAGGTGCAGGGTTGAGGAACCGGCTGGTAGTGTTCCATTATTAATGTGGCCAGTGATTCCATGTCTGTGTATATCGGGCGGCAGCCTCTAAGGTGCAGGGTTGAGGAACCGGCTGGTAGTGTTCCATTATTAATGTGGCCAGTGATTCCATGTCTGTGTATATCGGGCGGCAGCCTCTAAGGTGCAGGGTTGAGGAACCGGCTGGTAGTGTTCCATTATTAATGTGGCCAGTGATTCCATGTCTGTGTATATCGGGCGGCAGCCTCTAAGGTGCAGGGTTGAGGAACCGGCTGGTAGTGTTCCATTATTAATGTGGCCAGTGATTCCATGTCTGTGTATATCGGGCGGCAGCCTCTAAGGTGCAGGGTTGAGGAACCGGCTGGTAGTGTTCCATTATTAATGTGGCCAGTGATTCCATGTCTGTGTATATCGGGCGGCAGCCTCTAAGGTGCAGGGTTGAGGAACCGGCTGGTAGTGTTCCATTATTAATGTCGCCAGTGACTCCATGTCTGTGTATATCGGGCGGCAGCCTCTAAGGTGCAGGGTTGAGGAACCGGTTAGTGTTCCATTATTAATGTGGCCAGTGATTCCATGTCTGTGTATATCGGGCGGCAGCCTCTAAGGTGCAGGGTTGAGGAACCGGTTAGTGTTCCATTATTAATGTGGCCAGTGATTCCATGTCTGTGTATATCGGGCGGCAGCCTCTAAGGTGCAGGGTTGAGGAACCGGTTAGTGTTCCATTATTAATGTGGCCAGTGATTCCATGTCTGTGTATATCGGGCGGCAGCCTCTAAGGTGCAGGGTTGAGGAACCGGGTGGTAGTGTTCCATTATTAATGTGGCCAGTGATTCCATGTCTGTGTATATCGGGCGGCAGCCTCTAAGGTGCAGGGTTGAGGAACCGGCTGGTAGTGTTCCATTATTAATGTGGCCAGTGATTCCATGTCTGTGTATATCGGCCGGCAGCCTCTAAGGTGCAGGGTTGAGGAACCGGCTGGTAGTGTTCCATTATTAATGTGGCCAGTGATTCCATGTCTGTGTATATCGGGCGGCAGCCTCTAAGGTGCAGGGTTGAGGAACCGGCTGGTAGTGTTCCATTATTAATGTGGCCAGTGATTCCATGTCTGTGTATATCGGGCGGCAGCCTCTAAGGTGCAGGGTTGAGGAACCGGCTGGTAGTGTTCCATTATTAATGTGGCCAGTGATTCCATGTCTGTGTATATCGGGCGGCAGCCTCTAAGGTGCAGGGTTGAGGAACCGGCTGGTAGTGTTCCATTATTAATGTGGCCAGTGATTCCATGTCTGTGTATATCGGGCGGCAGCCTCTAAGGTGCAGGGTTGAGGAACCGGGTGGTAGTGTTCCATTATTAATGTGGCCAGTGATTCCATGTCTGTGTATATCGGGCGGCAGCCTCTAAGGTGCAGGGTTGAGGAACCGGGTGGTAGTGTTCCATTATTAATGTGGCCAGTGATTCCATGTCTGTGTATATCGGGCGGCAGCCTCTAAGGTGCAGGGTTGAGGAACCGGCTGGTAGTGTTCCATTATTAATGTGGCCAGTGATTCCATGTCTGTGTATATCGGGCGGCAGCCTCTAAGGTGCAGGGTTGAGGAACCGGCTGGTAGTGTTCCATTATTAATGTGGCCAGTGATTCCATGTCTGTGTATATCGGGCGGCAGCCTCTAAGGTGCAGGGTTGAGGAACCGGCTGGTAGTGTTCCATTATTAATGTGGCCAGTGATTCCATGTCTGTGTATATCGGGCGGCAGCCTCTAAGGTGCAGGGTTGAGGAACCGGGTGGTAGTGTTCCATTATTAATGTGGCCAGTGATTCCATGTCTGTGTATATCGGGCGGCAGCCTCTAAGGTGCAGGGTTGAGGAACCGGCTGGTAGTGTTCCATTATTAATGTGGCCAGTGATTCCATGTCTGTGTATATCGGGCGGCAGCCTCTAAGGTGCAGGGTTGAGGAACCGGGTGGTAGTGTTCCATTATTAATGTGGCCAGTGATTCCATGTCTGTGTATATCGGGCGGCAGCCTCTAAGGTGCAGGGTTGAGGAACCGGGTGGTAGTGTTCCATTATTAATGTGGCCAGTGATTCCATGTCTGTGTATATCGGGCGGCAGCCTCTAAGGTGCAGGGTTGAGGAACCGGCTGGTAGTGTTCCATTATTAATGTGGCCAGTGATTCCATGTCTGTGTATATCGGGCGGCAGCCTCTAAGGTAAAGGGTTGAGGAGCCGGGTGGTAGTGTTCCATTATTAATGTGGCCAGTGATTCCATGTCTGTGTATATCGGGCGGCAGCCTCTAAGGTGCAGGGTTGAGGAACCGGCTGGTAGTGTTCCATTATTAATGTGGCCAGTGATTCCATGTCTGTGTATATCGGGCGGCAGCCTCTAAGGTGCAGGGTTGAGGAACCGGGTGGTAGTGTTCCATTATTAATGTGGCCAGTGATTCCATGTCTGTGTATATCGGGCGGCAGCCTCTAAGGTGCAGGGTTGAGGAACCGGCTGGTAGTGTTCCATTATTAATGTGGCCAGTGATTCCATGTCTGTGTATATCGGGCGGCAGCCTCTAAGGTGCAGGGTTGAGGAACCGGCTGGTAGTGTTCCATTATTAATGTGGCCAGTGATTCCATGTCTGTGTATATCGGGCGGCAGCCTCTAAGGTGCAGGGTTGAGGAACCGGGTGGTAGCCGCCTAGGTCACATGGGGTAGCATTGGTCACATGCTGCATGTAGCATTGGTCACATGCTGCATGCTGGCAGGAGCATTCAGCATTTCAACAACACATGAACAACAGCACTTCAACAACATGCCTATACATTGAGCATTTAGGCTGTATAAAACGTATGCCTTATTAAGCTATACAGTGCCTTTGAATTTACTTTTTAGAAACACGAGTTTGGCCAGTCTTTGGTTTGAGGATCATGTGGTGAGTTATAAATGCCTAGTTTGTTAATTTAGCCTAGCAGAGGCTAGTGTATTCCCATGCCCTAATCACAGTCAACACAAATCTATTTTGTAACAACAATATCATGGAATGAAATAGAATATATTAGAAAATGATAGTTTCCCCAAAAAATAATTTACAAGTGCACATTTGCCCACCTGATGATTTGTGGCTGCTGTGTTGAAAAATGAATAACTTTTTCTCGAATTCATTGATGATCAGATACTTCAGTTGTAACTGGTTCTGTTGCATCCCATGTTTACAGTTGATGGACATAATGTAGAATAATAGTGAAGACATCAAAACTATGAAATAACACATATGGAATCATGTAGTAACCAAAAAAGTGTTTTTAGCAACCCTTTGCCTTCACAACAGCTTTACACACTATTGGCATTCTCTCAACCAGCTTCACCTGGAATGCTTTTACAACAGTCTTGAAGCAGTTCTCACATATGCTGAGCACTTGTTGGCTGCTTTTCCTTCACTCTGCGGTCCAACTCATCCCAAACAATCTCAAACGGGTTGTGGTCGGGTGATTGTGGAGGCCAGGTCATCTGATGCAGCACTCCATCACTCTCCTTCTTGGTCAAATAGCCCTTACACAGCCTGGGGGTGTGTTGGGTCAGTGTCCTGTTGTAAAACAAATGGTAGTCCCACTAAGCGCAAACCAGATGGGATGGCGTATCGCTGCAGAATGCTGTGGTAGCCATGCTGGTTAAGTGTGCCTTGAATTCTAAATAAATCACAGACAGTGTCACTAGCAAAGCACCCCCACACCATCACACCATCACACCTCCTCCTCCATGCTTCACGGTGGGAACCACACATGCAGAGATCATCTGTTCACCTACCCTGCATCTCACAAAGACACGGCGGTTGGAACCAATCCAAAGAAAAGGATAGGCGGGAGCTTTGTGGACAACAACACCCATTGTGAGGGCAGAGAGACGGATCTTGTCAGTGTATCCATAATCTTTGATTGCACTGAATTAAATTCGACTTTCTGTTACTCAAATTCAAATTCCTGTGGGATGTGGCCAATTAGAATTTCAACTCATGAGCAATGTTCTCTCCAACTTGATAGTTTTCCCGATTAGTTAACACTATTAACATTTGCCTCTACTGTGGGAATTCTGATGGAATCAACACAATATTAGCCACTTTCAGTCCAACATACTGAAATAAAGCAAACTATGCAAGACTTAGTATACAAAACTAACTATGCAGTAGATTTAGTAGGCAGAGCGCATCAGAGAAGGATTCTGTAGCATTGCCAGGCACGACTCAGGCCTGTACTCTGAGCCATTGTACTCATGCATAAGAAAACAACAAAGGAAAGAAAAGCATTGCAAGTTTACAATTTGCAAAGTTAGTGTGGGAGAGGTAGAATTGTTTTTGTTATCGATCAATAATGAAAAACCTCCTGGCATTGACAACTTAGATGGGAAGCTACTGAGGATGGTAGCTGACTCTATAGCCACTCCTATCTGTCATATCTTTAATCTGAGCCTAGAGGAAAGTCTTTGTCCTCAGGCCTGGAGGGAAGCCAAAGTCATTCCGCTACCCAAGAGTGGTAAAGCGAACTTTACTGGTTCTAACAGCAGACCTAGCAGCTTGCTGCCAGCTCTTAGCAAATTGTTGTGTTTGACCGAATACAATGCTATTTCTCTGTAAACAAATTAACAACAGACTTCCAGCATGCTTGTAGAGAAATTAATATACTTGGCTAGTGTTAAAACTGTAACTTCCAGCTGGGACAGCCTCAGTGTTCACAGACCTGAAATTTGCTCAATGCCGATTAATCTTCCTCACGAGTTGAATGGGAGTCAATTCCAAAATTCTGAATTGAGCCCAACCCTGATTGCTACAGATATTATGACCTGTGTCTTTATCTAAACCAAAGCAGTTTGACTTCTTAGCAATGGAGTTGCAACTGTGAGCTGCTGTAAACCTATGTGATTGGGTACAAAGGTTGAGTCTCTAGATTCCCTTGCTGCACTGGGGAAATAATGAAATGGTTGTCATGGTGATTTAAACTGGGCCTGGTTATCTCCCAACTCGGAGGCCATGTCATTTATTACATTTCAGCCAATTGATAAAAGCAGCTCCAAGGCTGAACCTAAAAGACAACTCTAAATAGATACTTATTTATATTATCCTAAAATCCTTTATCTCATTCTATTGAGTCTCTTTGTTCAACAGGTAGTCTATGATATTAATATTGTAGCAAACAGCGGGGCAGGGAAGTGAACCCGGGTCACTGGCGAGAAAGGCAAACACCCTACACATGGCAATAGGGTTAACCCACATGGTGGGAATTGTAACGTGGCTCACTACACAGCCCCCTCCAAAACAGGAAGGTATTGGGGATTTTTCAGTAGACTATAGTTCAATCCTTTTAGACTCAGTAGACTATAAGTTAAACAGTTAATCACAACATGACAAGCACGGAGCCTGGGTTAAACATAGTTACATCTCTGTTGCTAGGCAGGAACTTCATTGGTTCCTCTCGCTGGTGTAGTCATGGCCCTGCCTGATGCTAGAACCTTCGTGGGCGTGGAAGTTTCTTCTCTCGTCATCTGATCTGACTTCGGGTCGAATTCCTCGCTCCTCCCTAATCCACGGCTGTCCTGCCTTATCAGTGACTGAAACCAGACTGTTGCCCTTTGCCTCCCTCCTTAGGCATATTCTTGGAACGTAGCCAGGGGTTACACATAGTTCAGACTACAAATTAAACATGGTTAATCACAGCATGACAGGTGTTGGGACTGAGTGGTACAGAAGGAAGAGGCTTGGAAGAATGCCTACAGTGTGTGAGAACTGCTTGCTATGTGTGGGAACTGTATATGATTGAGAAATTGATTATGGACCTGCCATGTTTAAGCCATATTTAAGTACCAATTGATAGGTATGGGAATCAATTAGGGGGTCAGAATGGAGCCAGGAAATGGCTCTGCTATTTTTACAGGACAGGGCTGTTAGTTTTCACAGGACAGTGCTGTTATTTCTACAGGACAGGGCTGTTATTTTTACATGACAGGGCTGTTATTTTTACAGGACAGGGCTGTTATTTTTATACTGGAATCGAACCCACAACCCTGGAGTTGCAAACACCATGCTCTACCAACTGAGCTACATCCCTGCCGGCCATTCCCTACCCTACCCTGGACAAATTGTGCGCAGCCCCATGTGTCTCCCGGTCACGGCCGGCTACGACAGAGCCTGGATTCGAACCAGGATCTCTAGTGGCACAGCTAGCACTGCGATGCAGTGCCTTAGACCACTGCGCCACTCGGGAGTATTATTTATGTATGATGTTGGTAGAATGTATACATTGGGATAGTAGTAAGAGGCCGGTGGGTAAATGACTAAGATTCAAGCCTCCCGTCAGTTAAGGAGATTTGTTTCTTTATTGTGTGTTTAGTTGTACCTTTACCTTCCTGTAGTTGGTCATTTGGAAGGATTCTGAATGGAGGAATGGTATAATATCACTCCAACTCAAAACATTTTAGAAAAAGGCTCAGTGCCGTTATCCTCGCAAGGGAGGTATTGAAGGGGAGAGCCAATTTTGACCCCTACCTTTTTGAGAAAAAAAGTATTACTTGTTAAACAAAATCTCTTTCTCTGAGCAATTGTATTAGTATAAAATCATTTAATTTAATAATTTGGGACCCCACTGTATACTTCAAAGTTAGAGATATGTTGAAACTGGATCCCTCATAATGATTCTACATTTTATAGTATGCCATGGCCATTACTGGCCAAAGGTTAAACTACTGTTATGTTAATGCTATTCTATGGTGTTGTGCCACTAGACTTTGACCAGATATTATTGCATCCAAAGATCAACTGTACCTAGAACACAGATACAGAGCCACTTGTCATCAGGAAGGTGCTCTCTCAGCACAACGGAAAATATCGCAGTGACTTGACATGTTCTGGTTGTGAATTCAGGCTACAAGGTAAGAATCTTCCAAGGGATTATTGTAAAGTGTGTAGAGAAATTAAATATATGGTGTTATTATAGTATAGAGAATGACAGTAAAACACTCAGATCTAACAGTCCATTTCACCTGGGACAGGTACGTGACAGTTCAATCATACAAAATGGCGCTAACTGGGCGTAGGCAAGTCAAATTCAAAAACATATTGTTGTTCATATCTCCTATTATAGGATTCGTATATCGTGGTTATTTTACAATTTGTAGAAATGTTAATGTATCATAGTTCTAAATCATCTTTCAGAATATCAGAACATTTGTTGTTTTCTAAATTACAATGAGCTCCTGCTTCCTGTGTAATTTGGTATGAAACCTGAACGTACTTTTCTTAACATTGATATTATGAATTAAATTAAATAATATCATAATTATAGCAGACCTGTTGAACAAAGCAACACACTAGAATGAGTGGAATTATTACAAGAGAAAGTGAGACATTATTATCATTTTTATTTTATTTTATTTTAGTTTTAGATCAGCTTTAATATTTCAGATAGATTGTAACTTCCATCAATCCCCCATTATTATTACTATTAGTTCCACTACATGGAGAAAAGGTTAACAATATCAGTCATGACATTTACATTTTAGACATTTAGCAGACGCTCTTATCCAGAGCGACTTACATGAGCAATTAGGGTTAAGTGCCTTGCTTAAGGGCACATCGACAGATTTTTCACCTAGTCGGCTCTGGGATTAGAACCAGCGACCTTTCGGTTACTGGCACAACGCTCTTACCCACTAAGCTACCTGCTCACTAAACTACGTGTTGATGTGATTGCATTAAATCACCTGTCTGTTTGGACGTGTCTGTTAGTAAATGTTTTATTTCTAAGAGATAATGAATAAAATAGAACAATTGACCTTCAATAATTAGTTGTCACTGTGTTAACCACAACCAAACTGTTGGATCTCTGTTTAGGGGTCAGTGCTCTAAAATGAGTCTCTCTGGGGAGAGAGAGGAGGGGGTCCCTGCCTCTAAAACAAGTCTCTCTGGGGGACATGACATCAAAGCTAAGAGGTGAGATGACAATGTTGTTTAAGAATTTATAAGGAGTTTATTTCTAAAACGTTATATCCACCATTTTTAGCACACACACACACACACACACATCTTTACCAGCATACACACACATCTATAGAAGTTCTGCATGACACAATCATTTATCCTACTCTTAGTTATTGTCTAATATGTTGTCATGCAGAACCTTATTGTTTTGACTAATTCTGATCGTTGTTACAAGCGGAATTTTGACAATACTACCGTCAAATCAACACACTCTTCACTCCTGTTTTAAACAAAAAGGGTTCTATCGCTTGCTTAATATATGGAACCACTAAAAGTTCTATATAGAAACCTTTTATAGGGTTCTTTAATCAGAACTCTAGAGGTTCTTCTTCCCTGAACCAAAATGGCTCCATATAGAACCCTACATGGTGTAATTTATGAATTATGGCTACTACTATTAAATAGGAATATGTTTAGCTAAGAATATAATTTATAGGAAAATAGGAATGGTTGAAAAATCCCAATATTCATAAAAAATTATCCTTAGAAATAGCAGTGCTGGGGGTTTGGAAAGCCATAGTCAGTCAATCAACAATAGAACAATACTCTTATGAAAAATATTGATCTTTAACTTACAGTCTGTGGATACTATGCGACTAGAAAGGTTAAAAATGCATGTAAGAAATCACAGCGCAGCTGAAAAAAATATGGCAGGTGGAAATCAAAAGAGGATGTTCTACGGAGATAGGTGGGCGGGGCTGAGAGTAGTAGAGGGGTGGGATTAAAAAAGATCATGATCGGTAATAGTCATTACTGTAAACACTATAGATGTCTGAGTACTATCTATCCAAAATGTAATGTGTATAATTAATTATTATTATTATTATATATAAAAAAAGTAATTACTGTGTATGAAAGTATTGTATGGGGGGTAGAATTTATCTTCGTTATATTCAAAGACACTGGTGGCCAGGGAGGCATCTCTTTGTTCGAACAATGGCCCAACTCTGGCTGACTTCTTTACAATACAATACATTACAATACAGTACAACTTTGTCCATTAGTTCCAGCAAACAACAAAAATGTATTTTCTGCTCCGTTCATAACCCCCCCAAACAGCAGACCTCACACATACAGTTGAGACCAGCACAGGTTCAAGCTGCAGTGCAGCGCCCCTGGATAGAGAGCATGTTGTGGGGTTAAGGGCCTTGCTCAAGGGCCCAACGAAAGGTGATTGTTTTGAGGACGTGGACCCAGCAGCCCTCCAGGGGTCAGAAAAATTTCCGTCCGTTCTTTCCAGCGCCCGGCCCGGGATTTAAACTGGACACTTTTCGGCCACAGGTCCAACGCCTGCCACAGCTCCAACTCATTTGCCGCTGGGCGAAAACCTGAGTTAATATTCAGAAATAAGCATGGGTTAATCTGCCAAAATGAAGACAAAATGTTATGCAGACATCATTATTATGATAACATACATTCAGTTGTCATCAGCAGCAGCCACAAGAGAGAGAGCCTCTGATAGTTCTGGGTAACTGCCAGACTGAGCAAAATATAGATAGTGTGTTAAAAGACATGTAATGATTAACTAGGCTATTGAATCACCAACATGTATTATACATAATTATTATACAGAAATCATTGTCAAAAGCTGAAGAGAAACTGTTGCATGTAGGTCTATATTATTTATGGATTGATCATATAGAAATATAGAAACATTATTTTAACTACTCCAAAGCAATTACATGTGGCGCAGGAACCACTGACTCGCTGCATTATTCTATAGTATTATCAAGACACCTGCTGTTAACTCTTAACTGGTTAGGACAGCTCATGAGGTGTACTAAATATCTACCGACTAGGTGGGACTAGAGGCTTCATGCATAGCTTTAATTTATACCCATAAGAGTAAAATGTCTTTCTTCTCAGCACTTATACGACCAATGTTCTACTCTGAGATACTTTGTTATTAAAAAACTTTGAATGTTTGTTTTACATATAAAAATAAATAAATGAATATTACTAATGTAAGCCAGTATAAAGACTGGGTTATGTATGCACTCACTAACTGTAAGTCGCTCTGGATAAGAGCGTCTGCTAAGTGATTAAAATGTAAATGTATTGTGTTGCTCTGCTCATGTCCGCGTTCTGGAACTGCCCGCGTCCACGTACAGAACTGTCCGCGTCCACGTACAGAACTGTCCGCGTCCACGCCCAGAACTGCCCGCGTCCACGGACGGTTTGGCGCCAAGCATATTGTTCAGTTACGCGCTGAGTGGACTGAGGTGATGTTGGGGAACAACGACAGAGTTCGTTACAGTGTTGAGACGCCGAAGTTTATTGTTCAATTAGCTTTTTTGCGTAATGGTCAGTGACAGTATGAGTGTAGCCAGATCCTTTTCACTCGTAGCCAGATCCTTTTCACTCGCTATCCTTGTTTCATCTTGTGGTTCACCGGATTCGTCATCATCCTCGAGGGACAGACGAACGACCTGATAGCTAGCCAAGCTAGTCGGTACAGCTAGCTAAGCTAGCTACTCTACCAGCAGCATCCTAGTTATCCTAGCTACCACTACATCATCACCGGCTGCCTGCATTTCTTGTGGACCGATGGAGCTCCCTGGTTGTTTCTTCCACCTGTTAAATACGGTGGAGGGCTTCTCTCTCTCTCGTTGACGGATGCTGGCTACCTACCATCCCTCTGTCCGGTTCTCCTCTTCACTAGATGGACGGTAACTTTAGTGTTTAACCCCTCTGTGTCCAAGGACTGAACTTTTTGAATACTATTTTCGGGGCGCCTCAAGTTACATTTTTTACAACGTTTATTTCTGATAAAATTAGTTCATTGCATCCGCCATGGAGCCAAGTTTCATAATATTACCTTCTGTCCCTGGTTATGAAGTAATCGCGAAAAAACAGGCCTTATGTTTGGGCATTTTTCACCCTGCCAGCTCCTATTAGTTCTACTGTAGGTTTACCTCAGTTAACTTATTATTAACAAGGTTACGGCTACTTGGTGAGCGTTAACCCTGTAGGTTTACCTCAGGTAACTTATTATTAACAAGGTTACAGCTACTTGGTGAGCGCTAACCCTGTAGGTTTACCTCAGGTAACTTATTATTAACAAGGTTACAGCTACTTGGTGAGCGCTAACCCTGTAGGTTTACCTCAGGTAATTTATTATTAACAAGGTTACGGCTACTTGGTGAGCGTTAACCCTGTAGATTTACCTCAGGTAACTTATTATTAACAAGGTTACGGTTACTTGGTGAGCGCGCTCACTGTTAACCTGAGTACATGTTGTGGTGAGCCACAGTCTAAGAGGTGTTGTCTGGCGCAAAGCCATCAAACGTTAAACATTTTCTGGTCATGGTTAAACATATTTGTTTTAAGAAAAAAGTGTACAATCTAAACAAAACGCATATCCCTGTCCTCTTTTTCAAGATGTGGCAGATTTAAACAGCCAGAATACATTTTTTAATTAAGAAAATAACCTTTTCTTTGAGGACTTGTTGTTTCTAAAAGGCTGCTGTGTAATTTGATAATTTGATATGCATCGAAGTCTTCGTTCGTAGGCATCAAATTGAGCGAATGCTGCGCAGGTTCACTGAGTTACAAACCAAATGGGTATAATGGGGTGATTGTTGTTGCCTCCCCTGTACATTTCTGAAAATGGATTTATAGCGTTTTAGAATGAAACTCTTCTTATGTTTCCCCATCTGAGCTCAGAGTAGATGAGAGATGTAATGTTTGTCTCTGTTGTGTTGAAGCCCAATCAAGCAGGAGAGACCAGCCTCCCCTGTACCCAGCTGTGTGTCCATGAAGAGTGACAAGTCTATGGATCTACCTATGAAGTTCAGAGAGGGAGCCTTTTCTAGTGAACAAAGGTAAGAAGAACTCATGGGTCATGGTCAGTGAGTTAAACAACACTGTCTCTAGTCATTTCTCCTCTCCCATTTTCCCATTTATTTTTGTTGTTTTCATAATCCATAGGCTAATCCTTTTTTCCATTTTCATAGTCCTGAAACAATATTAAACAAACACAACATTCCCTCCCTGTCTGTGTGTCTGTCAGTGAGTGTGTGTGTGTGTGTCTGTCAGTGAGTGTGTGTGTGTGTGTGTGTGTGTGTGTGTGTGTGTGTGTGTGTGTGTGTGTGTGTGTGTGTGTGTGTGTGCACTCCCTGGATGAGGAGATGTAATCTATATCCTGATTGCCGTGTCACAATAGAGTAGCAAAATAGAACTCAATGGCGCTGCTCTTGGATCAGTTTTCTCCATTCAAATCTTTCCTTAACATTATAATTAGTTCCCAATACTGATGACAGATCAGCTCCTAGAGAGATATTACCACCTACGGCTGCAAATATTGAGGCGGCTTATTCTAAATCACAGATTTGGCACATCATTGTTCACATGTTAGGCTACACATCATGAAATATATTGAGAGAAATTACAGACCGTAGTCTACAAGTAGCAAAATAAAACTAAATATATTGAACATTGAATATATTTCAATATGATTGAAATAGGCCTATAGCCTACTGTTTATATTGTAATGCAGTCATCTCTGTTTTCATTTGAAGCATAATTTTAAATGGCATATTATTATTTATAAAAAATGTTACATTTGACTGTGTAAAACCTAGCAGTACTACTTATTTATCTGAGAGAGCGGCAGATGTACATTCAAGAATTAGTTGTCATTGTGTTAACCACAACCAACATGCTGTATCTCTGTTTAGGGGTTAGTGGTCTAAAATGAGTCTATCTGGGGAGAGAGAGGAGGGGGGCCCTGCCAACATGCTGTATCTCTGTTTAGGGGTTAGTGGTCTAAAATGAGTCTGTCTGGGGAGAGAGAGGACCAATTTTCTACTGTGAGACGCTTTGTGGATATGGGCCCAGATCTCAAAATATTGTTTTAAAAAACAACAAATTTTTGTTTTACATATGTAATACCTTGCTAAAACCAAGTATAGAGTTTATTTGTTATAATTAATTGGTATTAGATTTAAAAGGTGATCGAATAGCTCCTGATTTGTAATGTCATTAATGCATTTCTTTTGAAGCAATGTTTAAAAAAAAATGTACAAGTGAATAGGTTGGTTTACTTTTAAGTTTAAATTTCCCACGTATCTCGTTAAAGTTTTGATCAATGAGGTAACTTGTTAAGTTGTGGCCAATGGGAGAGTGGACTGGTTGCTGGGAAAGAAAAGAGAGGGAAAGGTTGAAAGAAGGGAGAGGAGAGACGTTAGTGGGGTTGGTGAAGGAAAAACGACCAAAGGAAACGATAAAGAGAGAACAAAACCATACCTACAGAGTTTTTTTTAGGGAAATCCTGATTTTATTTCTATAAGAGAGTGTTTATTATTTAGTTAAGAAAGACCAAGTGGAGACTGAAGCTGCCGTCGCATTGTGGAGACATTCGACATCCTAGAGGTTAGCCTAGCATCCTGCAAGACTTGGAGAGAGTTGCTTGTGACGATCAACGAGTTCGGGTTTCCAACGAATGTCTGTTGCTGCTACCGAGTACTGGCTGCATTGATAGCTGTGTTCGCTGTGGATCTTGTGAGGACACCTGCACGGAACTACTATATTTTGCTGAGGCATTATCTACAAGTAGTGAGTAACTACAAATGTGTGGTGGACTTCGGGACTTTATGTATGTCGTAATTTTTTTATGAGCTCCAACGCGCGCCCAGGGTTTAAGCAAGCTTGCAAATAATTTGGACATGGGTTGTGGAAAAATCATTGGGGTTTATAATTTTTATTTCTTTTGATGTGATACATTGAACATTTGATTAATATAGATCTTGAACCTTATGTCTGTTGTATTGGTGGAGTCATTTACTGTTTCATTTAATGCATGGGAAAGCATATCCTTATAACAATAACCAAGTCTATAATCATTCTATCTGAAGTTAATACCCTATTTGTCATTCACCCTAGCAAGTTTACAATAGGGATTCTTATTGGAGATGTCCTTCTCACCTAATATCCCATGCTGTTCAGATATTCTAAATAAGGTAATATCGTGAGAGTCAAATTCGAGCCTGGTGAGAGGGTTACACATAATAATAATAAAAATGAATATTACTAATGTACCCGACTGTAAAGACTTGGTTTAGTTTATTGTGTTGCTCTGCTCATGTCCGCGTTCTGGAACTGTCCGCGTCCACGTACAGAACTGCCCGCGTCCACGTACGGTTTGGCGCCAAGCATATTGTCCAGTTACGCGCAGAGTGGACTGAGGTGATGTTGGGGAATAACGACGGAGTTTGTTACAGTGTTGAGACGCCGAAGTTTATTGTTCAATTTGCTTTTTGGTCAGTGACAGTATGAGTGTAGCCAGATCCTTTTCACTCGCTATCCTTGTTTCATCTTGTGGTTCACCGGATTCGTCATCATCCTCGAGGGACAGACGAACGACCTGCTAGCTAGCCAAGCTAGTCGGTACAGCTAGCTAAGCTAGCTACTCTACCAGCAGCATCCTAGTTATCCTAGCTACCACTACATCATCACCGGCTGCCTGCATTTCTTGTGGACCGATGGAGCTCCCGGGTTGTTTCTTCCACCTGTTAAATACCGTGGAGGGCTTCTCTCTCTCTCGTTGACGGATGCTGGTTTCCTACGCTCCCTCTGTCCGGTTCTCCTCTCTTCACTAGATGGACGGTAACTTTAGTGTTTAACCCCTCTGTGTCCAAGGACCGAACTTTTGAATATTATTTTCGGGGCGCCTCACGTTTGTAACTCTTTTTTCTGATAAAAACTAGTTTCATAATATTACCTTCTGTCCCTCGTTATAAAGTAATCTCGAAACAACAGGCCTTATGTTTGGGCATTTTTCACCCTACCAGCTCCTATTAGTTCTATTGAGCTCCGTGACACCGACTCGCCTTCAGAACATTCTATTCCCAGCCCATTGTTCTGCGTCACAATGCCAGCTTCACTATTGTTATCAATGAGACCTGCCTGCATTAACCCTGTTGGTTTACCTCAGGTAACTTATTATTAACAAGGTTACGGATACTTGGTGAGCGTTAACCCTGTAGGTTTACCTCAGGTAACTTATTATTAACAAGGTTACATCTACTTGGTGAGCGTTAACCCTGTAGGTTTACCTCAGGTAACTTATAATTAACAAGGTTATGGCTACTTGGTGAGTGTTAACCCTGTAGGTTTACCTCAGGTAACTGATTATTAACAAGGTTACGGCTACTTCGTGAGCGTTAACCCTGTAGGTTTACCTCAGGTAACTGATTATTAACAAGGTTACGGCTACTTGGTGAGCGTTAACCCTGTAGGTTTACCTCAGGTAAGTTATTATTAACAAGGTTACGGCTACTTGGTGAGTGTTAACCCTGTAGGTTTACCTCAGGTAACTGATTATTACCAAGGTTACAGCTACTTGGTGAGCGTTAACCCTGTAGGTTTACCTCAGGTAACTTATTATTAACAAGGTCACGGCTATTTGGTGAGCGTTAACCCTGTAAGTTTACCTCAGGTAAGTTATTATTAACAAGGTCACGGCTATTTGGTGAGCGTTAACCCTGTAGGTTTACCTCAGGTAAGTTATTATTAACAAGGTTACGGCTTCTTAGTGAGCGCGCACACAGTTCACCTGAGTAAATGTTGTGGTCACCAATAGTGAGGTGAGACACAGTTTAAAAGGCAATGGCTGGCGGATAGCCATCAAACATTAAACATTTTCTGGTCATGGTTAACCATATTTGTTTTAAGAAAAAAGTGTACAATCTATACAAAACGCATGTCCCTGTCCTCTTTTTCAAGATGTGGCCGATTTAAACAGCCATAATACATTTTTTAATTAAGAAATAACCATTTTTTCATGACTTGTTGTTTCTAAGTGGCTGCTGGGTAATTTGATATGCATCGAACTCTTCGTTCGTAGGCACCAAATTGAGCGAATGCTGCGCAGGTTCACTGAGTTGCAAACCAAATGGGTATAATGGGGTGATTGTTGTCTAATTGGGTGGTCTAGCTAATGGATTTGTAGATCTGACGCAGTTGCTACCTCAGATTATGAGCCTAGCAAGTGTCATGAATGAGTTATGTAGTACCCACATACGGCCACAAGGAGGAGCAAGTGTGCCATAAACCCATACAGTTTTTTGCCATATAAACCCTAAACCTAACAATCAATCAAATGTATTTATAAAGCCCTTTTTACACCAGCAGATGTCACAAAGTGCTATACAGAAACTCTTACCCTACTTATAACCTATTTTAGCCGTAACCCTAACCCCTGATTCTAAGGTAGGGTAGCCTAGAACACTTTTATAAACTATTTTAGTAATAATATTATCTTAGTAAGTAGAATTATAGTACTTAGTAAATACAATTATAGTAGTTAGTAAATACAATTATAGTACTAAATAGCATTTTGATTATTTTGTTAATCAAAACCTGTCTAAGCGTTTTGCTGTTAGTTTTTTTGTTATTAGTTATTTTATGCTATTTATTATTGAAAGGTAGAACGCTTGATAAATAAGACATATTTGAAATACACTTTATTTCTCAGCTGTCTCACCAATGTCTACATTAATTAATAACTTTTAATTGCTAAATATTTCCCATAGATGGCAGCATAAGACAACGAAGCATCAGTTATAGGCTACAAGCAGCAATATGATTGACATAAAATAGCATGCAACCAAATACTATATGTCCCATGATTTTCTAAAGTGGTCACTCATTACTTTAGTTAGCTATATATCTCGTATTAGGCCTGTGATGCTTTTGGAAGAGCAATTAAATAGTGACTATAGCAGGTGTTGAACCCCTGATAAATAATCACTAGTCAGATGCGCTAACCTCAACCCTAGTATACATGCATTATAAAACATGATCTTAATATCTGATATTGGGAGTAAACAACCTCGGAATAGAAAAGACAAGAGTGCGTCTTCCAGCCGGCCAATAAATTACATCATGCAACCCTCGCGGTTAGCAAATGTACCTCAACATGCCCCTCGCTTGTGCTAGAAGGCAGAGTGCTCGCTGCTGGTTGATGAATCTGACAATGAATGTACTAGGAAAATACATTTTTCTCGACCAGAGGTGACTAAATTACTGTTCAGGCTTATTGATAATTGTTATATTAATGAAGTATAATTTCAAAACATGACCATAAAAACAGGTAATAATAAACATGAATCATCATTATATTATTTCACAGTAATCTGTTAAATGCTTTTTCAGTCGTTCCTCTTGCGTTAGCAGTGTGGAAAGGGACAGTAAAAAGCGTGTGCAGGAGTTTTCCTGTGAGGGGGAGTGGTGGTGTATCCAGGGAGAAAACTAAACTAACCTTCTGAAATGTCATTCCTGGTCTTAGCTGCATTCTATTGGAATTATTTAGCAACTGCAGTAGTACTGAATAAAGTATTTCCTTACTAAAGTAGTAATTACTCAGAATTTCAAAATATGACATTTTCTAATTCATTTTACCACTTACAACCATAACATAACAATTTATAGCATAACAAACAATGAAACTGACATAAACCAAAAACACCATACATTTAATTAACTATATATATACACTGCTCAAAAAAATTAAGGGAACACTTAAACAACACAATGTAACTCCAAGTCAATCACACTTCTGTGAAATCAAACTGTCCACTTAGGAAGCAACACTGATTGACAATACATTTCACATGCTGTTGTGCAAATGGAATAGACAACAGGTGGAAATTATAGGCAATTAGCAAGACACCCCCAATAAAGAAGTGGTTCTGCAGGTGGTGACCACAGACCACTTCTCAGTTCCTATGCTTCCTGGCTGATGTTTTGGTCACTTTTGAATGCTGGCGGTGCTTTCACTCTAGTGGTAGCATGAGACGGAGTCTACAACCCACACAAGTTGCTCAGGTAGTGCAGCTCATCCAGGATGGCACATCAATGCGAGCTGTGGCAAGAAGGTTTGCTGTGTCTGTCAGCTCAGTGTCCAGAGCATGGAGGCGCTACCAGGAGACAGGCCAGTACATCAGGAGATGTGGAGGAGGCCGTAGGAGGGCAACAACCCAGCAGCAGGACCGCTATCTCCGCCTTTGTGCAAGGAGGAGCAGGAGGAGCACTGCCAGAGTCCTGCAAAATGACCTCCAACAGGCCACACGTGTGCATGTGTCTGCTCAAACGGTCAGAAACAGACTCCGTGGGGGTGATATGAGGGCCCGACGTCCACAGGTGGGGGTTGTGCTTACAGCCCAACACCGTGCAGGACGTTTGGCATTTGCCAGAGAACACCAAGATTGGCAAATTCACCACTGGCGCCCTGTGCTCTTCACAGATGAAAGCAGGTTCACACTTAGCACATGTGACAGACGTGACAGAGTCTGGAGACGCCGTGGAGAACGTTCTGCTGCCTGCAACATCCTCCATCATGACCGGTTTGGCGGTGGGTCAGTCATGGTGTGGGGTGGCATTTCTTTGGGGGGCCGCACAGCCCTCCATGTGCTCGCCAGAGGTAGCCTGACTGCCATTAGGTACCGAGATGAGATCCTCAGACCCCTTGTGAGACCATATGCTGGTGCATGTTGGCCCTGGGTTCCTCCTAATGCAAGACAATGCTAGACCTCATGTGGCTGGAGTGTGTCAGCAGTTCCTGCAAGAGGAAGGCATTGATGCTATGGACTGGCCCGCCCATTCCCCAGACCTGAATCCAATTGAGCACATCTGGGACATCATGTCTCACTCCATCCACCAACGCCACGTTGCACCACAGACTGTCCAGGAGTTGGCGGATGCTTTAGTCCAGGTCTGGGAGGAGATCCCTCAGGAGACCCTCCGCCACCTCATCAGGAGCATGCCCAGGTGTTGTAGGGAGGTCATACAGGCACGTGGAGGTTACACACACTACTGAGCCTCATTTTGACTTGTTTTAAGGACATTACATCAAAGTTGGATCAGACTGTAGTGTGGTTTTCCACTTTAATTCTGAGGGTGACTCCAAATCCAGACCTCCATGGGTTGATACATTTGATTTCCATTGATAATTTTTGTGTGATTTTGTTGTCAGCACATTCAACTATGTAAAGAAAAAAGTATTTAATAAGATTATTTCATTCATTCAGATCTAGGATGTGTTGTTTAAGTGTTCCCTTTATTTTTTTTTGCAGTGTATATATATGTATATCATATATATCGAGTGGCGCAGTGGTCTAAGGCACTTAACCGCAGTGCTAGCTGTGCCACTAGAGATCCTGGTTCGAATCCAGGCTCTGTCGTAGCCGGCCGCGACCGGGAGACTCGTGGGGCGGCGCATAATTGGCCCAGTGTCGTCCAGGGTAGGGGAGGGAATGGCCGGCAGTGATGTAGCTTGGTTGGTAGAGCATGGCGTTTGCAACGCCAGGGTTGTGGGTTTGATTCCCATGGGGGGCTAGTATTAAAAATAATGTATGCACTCACTAACTGTAAGTTGCTCTGGATAAAACTGTCTGCTAAATATATATATACTATTTATTTAGATGGGTGCCATTATCTGCCAAAGTAACACCACTGTAGATAAAGAAGAGCTCTCCAGTAGGTGAACCAAAACTTTCAAAGGCCATTTTCTCAAAATTGAGGTTACAAGTTTATCATCTTTCAAAGCAGAATTACTTCCCCATTGTTCCTCAACTGTAGTGTATGATATACCTTTTTCTAGCTGAGTCTCTACTTTTATCCAATGTAAAAAACACAATTTCTAATTTTGCTACATAAGTTCGAATCGAGCAGGTCGGCCACATTTGACTGTGTAAAACCTAGCAGTACTACTTATTTCTCTGAGAGTGAGATAGCTATATATTATTACTGTGTAAAACCTAGCAGTACTACTTATTTCTCTCAGAGTGAGGCAGATATATATATATATTATTACTGTGTAAAACCTAGCAGTACTACTTATTTCTCTGTGAGTGAGGCAGATATATATAGCATTTTGCAAAAAAACATGATTATTTGTCTCTCTGAAATGAAACCATCAAGTGATAGATTTTAAACAAATACATGTCTGTCATTGAACAACCCATACCATGATTAGCTACTGAAAAAACACACCAATCTCTTTCATAATTTCTTCAAACAATAAAAGCTAATTTACGAACATTTCTGAAAATTGATACAGTGGGGAGAACAAGTATTTGATACACTGCCGATTTAGCAGGTTTTCCTACTTACAACGCATGTAGAGGTCTGTAATTTTTATCATAGGTACACTTCAACTGTGAGAGACGGAATCTAAAACAAAAATCCAGAAAATCACATTGTATGATTTTTAAGTAATTAATTTGCATTTTATTGCATGACATAAGTATTTGATACATCAGAAAAGCAGAACTTAATATTTGGTACAGAAACCTTTATTTGCAATTACAGAGATCATACGTTTCCTGTAGGTCTTGACCAGGTTTGTACACATTGCAGCAGGGATTTTGGCCCACTCCTCCATACAGACCTTCTCCAGATCCTTCAGGTTTCGAGGCTGTCGCTGGGCAATACAGACTTTCAGCTCCCTCCAAAGATTTTCTATTGGGTTCAGGTCTGGAGACTGGCTAGGCCACTCCAGGACTTTGTGATGCTTCTTATGGAGCCACTCCTTAGTTGCCCTGGCTCGTGGGGTGGCGCATAATTGGCCCAGGGTAGGGGAGGGAATGACTGGCAGGGATATAGCTTGGTTGGTAGAGCATGGTGTTTGCAACGCCAGGGTTGTGGGTTTGATTCCCACGGGGGGCTAGTATGAAAAATAAAAATAATGTATGCACTCACTAACTGTAAGTTGCTCTGGATAAGACCGTCTGCTAAATATATATATACTATTTATTTAGATGGGTGACATTATCTGCTAAAGTAACACCACTGTAGATAAAGAAGAGCTCTCCAGTAGGTGAACCAAAACTTTCAAAGGCCATTTTCTCAAAATTGAGGTTCAATCAATCAATCAATTTTATTTTATATAGCCCTTCTTACATCAGCTAATATCTCGAAGTGCTGTACAGAAACCCAGCCTAAAACCCCAAACAGCTAGTAATGCAGGTGTAGAAGCACGGTGGCTAGGAAAAACTCCCTAGAAAGGCAAAACCTAGGAAGAAACCTAGAGAGGAACCAGGCTATGAGGGGTGGCCAGTCCTCTTCTGGCTGTGCCGGGTGGAGATTATAACAGAACCATGCCAAGATGTTCAAAAATGTTCATAAGTGACAAGCATGGTCAAATAATAATCAGGAATAAATCTCAGTTGGCTTTTCATAGCCGATCATTAGAGTTTAAAACAGCAGGTCTGGGACAGGTAGGGGTTCCATAGCCGCAGGCAGAACAGTTTAAACTGGAATAGCAGCAAGGCCAGGCGGACTGGGGACAGCAAGGAGTCACCACGGCCGGTAGTCCCGACGTATGGTCCTAGGGCTCAGGTCTCTCAGTTGGCTTTTCATAGCCGATCATTAAGAGTTGAAAACAGCAGGTCTGGGACAGGTAGGGGTTTCGTAGCCGCAGGCAGAACAGTTGAAACTGGAATAGCAGCAAGGCCAGGCGGACTGGGGACAGCAAGGTGTCATCATGCCCGGTAGTCCTGACGTATGGTCCTAGGGCTCAGGTTCTCAGAGAGAAGGAGAGAACGAGAGAATTAGAGAGAGCATACTTAAATTCACACAGGACACTGGATAAGACAGGAGAAGTACTCCAGGTATAACCAACTAACCCCAGCCCCCCGACACATAAACTACTGCAGCATAAATACTGGAGGCTGAGACAGGAGCGGTCCGGAGACACTGTGGCCCCATCCGAAGAAACCCCCGGACAGGGCCAAACAGGAAGGATATAACCCCACCCACTCCGCCAAAGCACAGCCCCCGCACCACTAGAGGGATATCCCCAACCACCAACTTACAATCCTGAGACAAGGCCGAGTATAGCCCACAGAGGTCTCCACCACAGCACAAACCAAGGGGGGGGCGCCAACCCAGACAGGAAGATCACATCAGTAACTCAACCCACTCAAGTGACGCACCCCTCCCAGGGACGGCATGAAAGAGCACCAGCAAGCCAGTGACTCAGCCCCTGCAACAGGGTTAGAGGCAGAGAACCCCAGTGGAGAGGGGAACCGGCCTGGCAGAGACAGCAAGGGCTGTTCGTTGCTCCAGCCTTTCCGTTCACCTTCACACTCCTGGGCCAGACTACACTCAATCATATGACCTACTGAAGAGATAAGTCTTCAGTAAAGACTTAAAGGTTGAGACCGAGTCTGCGTCTCTCACATGGGTAGGCAGACTGTTCCATAAAAATGGAGATCTATAGGAGAAAGCCCTGCCTCCCGCTGTTTGCTTAGAAATTCTAGGGACAATTAGGAGGCCTGCGTCTTGTGACCGTAGCGTACGTATTGGTATGTACGGCAGGACCAACTCGGAAAGATAGGTAGGAGCAAGCCCATGTAACGTTTTATAGGTTAACAGTAAAACCTTGAAATCAGCCCTTGCCTTAACAGGAAGCCAGTGTAGGGAAGCTAGCACTGGAGTAATATGATCAAATTTCTTGGTTCTAGTCAGGATTCTAGCAGCCGTATTTAGCACTAACTGAAGTTTATTTAGTGCTTTATCCGGGTAGCCGGAAAATAGAGCATTGCAGTAGTCTAACCTAGAAGTAACAAATGCATGGATTAATTTTTCTGCATCATTTTTGGACAGAAAATTTCTGATTTTTGCAATGTTACGTAGATGGAAAAAAGCTGTCCTTGAAACAGTCTTGATATGTTCGTCAAAAGAGAGATCAGGGTCAAGAGTAACGCCTAGGTCCTTCACAGTTTTATTTGAGACGACTTTACAACCATCAAGATGAATTGTCAGATTTAACAGAAGATCTCTTTGTTTCTTGGGACCTAGAACAAGCATCTCTGTTTTGTCCGAGTTTAAAAGTAAAAAGTTTTCAGCCATCCACTTCCTTATGTCTGAAACACAGGCTTCTAGCGAGGGCAATTTTGGGGCTTCACCATGCTTCATTGAAATGTACAGCTGTGTGTCATCCGCATAGCAGTGAAAGTTAACATTATGTTTTCGAATAACATCCCCAAGAGGTAAAATATATAGTGAAAACAATAGTGGTCCTAAAACGGTACCTTGAGGAACACCGAAATGTACAGTTGATTTGTCGGAGGACAGACCATTCACAGAGACAAACTGATATCTTTCCGACAGGTAGGATCTAAACCAGGCCAGAACTTGTCCGTGTAGACCAATTTGGGTTTCCAGTCTCTCCAAAAGAATGTGGTGATCGATGGTGTCAAAGGCAGCACTAAGGTCTAGTAGCACGAGGACAGATGCAGAGCCTCGGTCTGACGCCATTAAAAGGTCATTTACCACCTTCACAAGTGCAGTCTCAGTGCTATGATGGGGTCTAAAACCAGACTGAAGCATTTCGTATACATTGTTTGTCTTCAGAAAGGCAGTGAGTTGCTGCGCAACAGCTTTTTCTAAAATTTTTGAGAGGAATGGAAGATTCGATATAGGCCGATAGTTTTTTATATTTTCCGGGTCAAGGTTTGACTTTTTCAAGAGAGGCTTTATCACTGCCACTTTTAGTGAGTTTGGTACACATCCGGTGGATAGAGAGCTGTTTATTATGTTCAACATAGGAGGGCCAAGCACTGGAAGCAGCTCCTTCAGCAGTTTAGTAGGAATAGGATCCAGTATGCAGCTTGAAGGTTTAGAGGCCATGATTATTTTCATCATTGTGTCAAGAGATATAGTACTAAAACACTTAAGTGTCTCTCCCGATCCCAGGCCCTCGCAGAGCTGTGCAGATCCAGGACAGCTAAGCCCTGGAGGAATACGCAGATTCAAAGAGGAGTCCGTAATTTGCTTTCTAATGGTCATGATCTTTTCCTCAAAGAAGTTCATGAATTTATCACTGCTGAAGTGAAAACCATCCTCTCTTGGGGAATGCTGCTTTTTAGTTAGCTTTGCAACAGTATCAAAAAGAAATTTTGGATTGTTCTTATTTTCCTCGATTAAGTTGGAAAAGTAGGATGATCGAGCAGCAGTGAGGGCTCTTCGGTACTGCACGGTACTGTCTTTCCAAGCTAGTCGGAAGACTTCCAGTTTGGTGTGGCGCCATTTCCGTTCCAATTTCCTGGAAGCTTGCTTCAAAGCTCGGGTATTTTCTGTATACCAGGGAGCTAGTTTCTTATGACAAATGTTTTTCGTTTTTAGGGGTGCAACTGCATCTAGGGTATTGCGCAAGGTTAAATTGAGTTCCTCAGTTAAGTGGTTAACTGATTTTTGTCCTCTGACGTCCTTGGGTAGGCAGAAGGAGTCTGGAAGGGCATCAATTAATTTTTGTGTTGTCTGAGAATTTATAGCACGACTTTTGATGCTCCTTGGTTGGGGTCTGAGCAGATTATTTGTTGCGATTGCAAACGTAATAAAATGGTGGTCCGATAGTCCAGGATTTTGTGGAAAAACATTAAGATCTACAACATTTATTCCATGGGACAAAACTAGGTCCAGAGTATGACTGTGGCAGTGAGTAGGTCCAGAGACATGTTGGACAAAACCCACTGAGTCGATAATGGCTCCGAAAGACTTTTGGAGTGGGTCTGTGGACTTCTCCATGTGAATATTAAAATCACCAAAAATTAGAATATGATCTGCTATGACTACAAGGTCTGATAGGAATTCAGGAAACTCAGAGAGGAACGCTGTATATGGCCCAGGAGGCCTGTAAACAGTAGCTATAAAAAGTGATTGAGTAGGATGCATAGATTTCATGACTAGAAGCTCAAAAGATGAAAACGCCATTTTTTTTTTTTGTAAATTGAAATTTGCTATCGTAAATGTTAGCAACACCTCTGCCTTTGCGGGATGCACGGGGAATATGGTCACTAGTGTAACCAGGAGGTGAGGCCTCATTTAACACAGCAAATTCATCAGGCTTAAGCCATGTTTCAGTCAGGCCAATCACATCAAGATTATGATCAGTGATTAGTTCATTGACTATGACTGCCTTTGAAGTGAGGGATCTAACATTAAGTAACCCTATTTTGAGATTTTTTATTTTATTTTTTTATTTATTTTTTTATTTTTATTTTTATTTCACCTTTATTTAACCAGGTAAGTCAGTTGAGAACAGGTTCTCATTTACAACTGCGACCTGGCCGAGACAAAGCAAAGTAGTGCAACAAAAACAACACAGAGTTACATATGGGGTAAAAAAAAACATAAAGTCAGAGATACAACAGAAAATATATATACAGTGTGTGCAAATGTAGCAAGTTATGGAGGTAAGGCAATAAATAGGCTATAGTGCAGAATAATTACAATAGTATTAACACTGGAATGCTAGATGTGCAAGAGATTATGTGCAAATAGAGATACTGGGGTGCAAAAGAGCAAATTAAATAACAATATAGGGATGAGGTAGTTGGGTGGGCTAATTTCAGATGGGCTGTGTACAGGTGCAGTGATCGGTAAGGTGCTCTGACAACTGATGCTTAAAGTTATTGAGGGAGATAAGAGTCTCCAGCTTCAGAGATTTTTGCAATTCGTTCCAGTCATTGGCAGCAGAGAACTGGAAGGAATGGCGGCCAAAGGAGGTGTTGGCTTTGGGAATGACCAGTGAGATATACCTGCTGGAGCGCAGACTACGGGTGGGTGCTGCTATGGTGACCAATGAGCTAAGATAAGGCGGGGATTTGCCTAGCAGTGATTTATAGATGGCCTGGAGCCAGTGGGTTTGACGACGAACATGTAGTGAGGACCAGCCAACAAGAGCGTACAGGTCACAGTGGTGGGTAGTGTATGGGGCTTTGGAGACAAAACGGATGGCACTGTGATAGACTACATCCAATTTGCTGAGTAGAGTGTTGGAGGCTATTTTATAAATGACATCGCCGAAGTCAAGGATCGGTAGGATAGTCAGTTTTACGAGGGCATGTTTGGCAGCATGAGTGAAGGAGGCTTTGTTGCGAAATAGGAAGCCGATTCTAGATTTAACTTTGGATTGGAGATTCTTTATGTGAGTCTGGAAGTTGAGTTTACAGTCTAACCAGACACCTAGATATTTGTAGTTGTCCACATACTCTAGGTCAGACCCGTCGAGAGTGGTGATTCTAGTCGTGTGGGCGGGTGCTAGCAGCGTTCGATTGAAAAGCATGCATTTAGTTTTACTAGTGTTTAAGAGCAGTTGAAGGCTACTGAAGGATTGTTGTATGGCATTGAAGCTCGTTTGGAGGTTTGTTAACACAGTGTCCAATGAAGGGCCAGATGTATACAAAATGGTGTCGTCTGCGTAGAGGTGGATCTGAGAGTCACCAGCAGCAAGAGCGACATCATTGATATACACGGAGAAAAGTGTCGGCCCAAGAATTGAACCCTGTGGCACCCCCATAGAGACTGCCATAGGTCCAGACAACAGGCCCTCCGATTTGACACACTGAACTCTATCTGAGAAGTAGTTGGTGAATGTGAGGTATCACGATCTCTTTCAATAATGGCAGGAATGGAGGAGGTCTTTATCCTAATAAGATTGCTAGGGTGAACACCGCCATGTTTAGTTTTGCCCAACCTAGGTCGAGGCACAGACACAGTCTCAATGGGTATGGCTGAGCTGACTACACTGACTATGCTATTGGCACAAGTTTACAAGTTTACAAGTTTATCATCTTTCAAAGCAGAATTACTTTCCCATTGTTCCTCAACTATAGTGTATGATATACCTTTTTCTAGCTGAGTCTCTACTTTTATCCAATGTTTATCTAAAAAAAAAAAAAAAAAAAATCAAATTTTGCTACATAAGTTTGAATCGAGCCGGTCGTCACATTTGACTGTGTAAAACCTAGCAGTACTCCTTATTTCTCTGAGAGTGAGGCAGATATATATTATTACTGTGTAAAACCTAGCAGTACTACTTATTTCTCTGAGAGTGAGGCAGATATATTATTACTGTGTAAAACCTAGCAGTACTACTTATTTCTCTGAGAGTGAGGCGGATATATTATTACTGTGTAAAACCTAGCAGTACTACTTATTTCTCTGAGAGTGAGGTAGATATATATTATTACAGTGTAAAACCTAGCAGTACTACTTTTTTCTCTGAGAGTTAGGCAGATATATATTATTACTGTGTAAAACCTAGCAGTACTACTTATTTCTCTGTGAGTGAGGCAGATATAGCATTTTACAAAAGAAACACATTATTTGTCTCTGAAATGAAACCATCAAGTGATGGATTTTAAACAAATACATGTCTGTCTTCGAAAAACCCCATGCCATGATTAGATATTGAAAAAACACACCAATCTCTTGAATAATGTCTTTAAACAATAAAAGCTAATTCATCAACATTTCTGAAAATAGCGTTTTAGAATGAAACTCTTGTTTCCCCATCTGAGCTCAGAGTAGATGAGAGATGTAATGTTTGTCTCTGTTGTGTTGAAGTTCAATCAAGCAGGAGAGACCAGCCTCCCCTGTACCCAGCTGTGTGTCCATGAAGAGTGACTGGTCTATGGGTAAACCTATAGAGTTCAGAGAGGGAGACTTTTCTAGTGAACAAAGGTAAGAAGAACTCATGGGTCATGGTCAGTGAGTTAAACAACACTGTCTCTAGTCATTTCTCCTCTCCCATTTTCCCATTTCTTTTTGTTGTTTTCATAATCCATAGGCTAATCCTTTTTTCCATTTTCATAGTCCTAAAACAATATTAAACAAACACAACATTCCCTCCCTGTGTGTGTGTGTGTGTGTGTGTGTGTGTCCCTGAAAGAGGAAATGTAATCTCATGTTTTGTCCACAGAAACCAACAGGAGAGATCAGAGTCAGAGATTGTCAGTGGTCAGTCTTCCCAGAGTCATCAAACAGACCTGGCCTCCATATTCAGTGTATGTGGTCCTGTTATGTACATTTGTTTTTGTTTACCTCAAGTAAAGTTGATCTGTCAATCATTCATTAATGTGTTAATGAGAAAGCATTTAGTCTCTTGCTTAACTGATTTACTTGATTTATTTCAGTTGCTTGAAGAGAATATTATGACATTTGTGAAGAATGAGCTGAAGATGTTCAAGAGGATTCTTAGTCCAGAACTCCCAGAAGGCTTTGAGAGTCAGAAGCAGGATAAGGAAGTGGTGGATGCTGAAGATGGGAAGCAGGAGAGCAGTGCCAGAGAGTGGGCCTTGAAGATCACACTGCACGTCCTGAGGAAAATGAACCAGAAGGAGCTTGCTGACACACTGGAGAAAAGTAAGAGCTGTCTGCCTCATGTTGAATGCTGTTTTATAACAATCATTTAAAAGCTGTAGCTAAAGTACAGCTAAAGTAGCTGTGTAACTAAATGATATTGTAGCAGCCTTAACACAACACCTAGTGACCTCATCAAGTAGCAGCAGGGATGTGTTGTGTTGATTAATTGAGAGAGAGAGAGAGAGAGAGAGAGAGAGAGAGAGAGAGAGAGAGAGAGAGAGAGAGAGAGAGAGAGAGAGAGAGAGAGAGAGAGAGAGAGAGAGAGAGATAATAACAATAATAATATAATCAGTCACACCAGTCTGTAATGCATTATGAAAACATTTACACATTTATACAGTCAGTTAAGCGAAGAAATGATTATAATTAAAAATATATATAACAGTCCTAGATATACTGTAGGCATTAAAACAGATGTATTATTAATATCCTCTGTGTTATTTCTTCATTCAGATGAGCTTGCTGTGATTTGCCAACGTGAACTCAAATCTAATCTAAAGAAGAAGTTTCAATGTGTATTTGAGGGGATCGCTAAACAAGGAAACCCAACACTTCTCAATAAGATCTACACAGAGCTCTACATCACAGAGGGTGGAACAGGAGAGGTCAATAATGAACATGAGCTGAGACAGATTGAGACAACAACCAGGAAACAAGCAAGACCAGAGACTGCAATCAAATGTAACGACATCTTCAAACCCTTAACTGGACAAGACAAACTTATCAGAACTGTGCTGACAAAGGGAGTCGCTGGCATTGGAAAAACAGTCTCTGTGCAGAAGTTCATTCTGGACTGGGCTGAAGGAAAAGCAAATCAGGATGTCCAATTTGTATTTGCATTCCCTTTTCGGGAGCTGAATTTGATGAACGGGGAAAAACACACTTTGATTGAACTTCTCAATCACTTCTCAATGGAAACCAAAGAATCAAGAATCTCCAACTACGACAAGTACAAAGTTCTGTTCATCTTTGATGGTCTGGATGAGTGCCGACTGCCCCTAGACTTCCAGAAGAACACGATTTGTTGTGACGTCACAGAGTCAACCTCAGTGGATGTTCTGCTGACAAATCTCATCAAGGGAAATCTGCTTCCCTCTGCTCTCCTCTGGATAACTACCCGACCTGCAGCGGCCAATAAGATCCCTTCAGTGTGTGTTGACCAGGTGACAGAGGTACGAGGGTTCAATGACCCACAGAAGGAGGAGTACTTCAGGAAGAGATTCAGTGATGAGGACCTGGCCAGCAGAATCATCTCCCACATAAAGACATCAAGGAGCCTCCACATCATGTGCCACATTCCAGTCTTCTGTTGGATTTCTGCAACAGTCCTTGAACACATGCTGAAACATAAGAGAGAAGAGATGCCCAAGACTCTGACTGAGATGTACTCACACCTTGTGGTGTTTCATACCAAACAGAAGAATGAAAAGTATCTTGGGAAAGAAGAGACAGGTCCACACTGGAATAAAGAGAGCATTCTGTCACTGGGAAAACTGGCTTTTCAACAGCTTATGAATGGCAATCTGATTTTCTATGAAGAAGACCTGAAAGAGGCTGGCATTGATGTCAATGAAGCCTCAGTGTACTCAGGATTGTGCACACAGCTCTTTAAAGAGGAATGTGGGCTGTACCAGGAAAAGGTGTACTGCTTCGTGCATCTGAGCATTCAGGAGTTTCTGGCTGCTGTATATGTGTTCCTCTCATTCATCAACAACAATGAGAATCTAATGGCCGAACCGCAAGTTACTGAAGTTACTGTCTACAAGAATGCTGTGGATAAAGCCTTACGAAGTGAGACGGGAAACCTGGACCTGTTCCTCCGCTTCCTTCTGGGCCTCTCACTGAAGTCCAATCAGAAGCACTTACGAGGTCTACTGACAAAGACAAGAAGCAGCTCACAGAGCCGTGAAGAAACAGTAAACTACATCAAGGAGAAGATCAGGGAGAATCCCTCTCCAGAGAGGTGCATCAATCTGTTCCACTGTCTGAATGAACTGAATGACCATTCTCTAGTGGAGGAGATCCAAAGCTTCCTGAGCTCAGGAAGTCTGTCAAAAGCCGAACTGTCACCTGCACAGTGGTCAGCTCTGGTCTTTGTGTTGCTGACTTCAGAAAAGGAGCTGGATGTGTTTGACCTGAAGAAATACTCCAGATCAGAGGAAGGTCTTCTGAGGCTGTTGCCAGTGGTCAAAGCCTCCAGAGCTGCTTTGTAAGTACATAAAATGACATTTAAGTACTAATCATCAGGAAGAAATATTCAGTTTAGAGAAATATATCTATTATAATATGAATATAATGTATAATATTACATTGAAAAACTTACTGAATCAATGCATTGATGGTCATATTAGTATAACAATATGAATATACAATTCTAGGAGACGGAAGATGAATCTATATGTTGTTTGAGAGAATAAACCAAATGCATCTGCCATTGTCCTTCTACACTACTGGTGTTAAATTAACAGTGTGTTTGTGAAATCATGATGATCTCTCTGTCAGGCTGTCAGGCTGTGGAGTCACAGAGAAAGGCTGTGCTTCTCTGGTCTCAGCTCTGAAGTCAAACCCCTCACACCTGAGAGAGCTGGATCTGAGTAACAATGACCTGAAGGATTCAGGAGTGAATCTGCTCTCTGCTGGACTGGGGAATCCCCACTGTAAACTGGAGACTCTGAGGTCAGTATTCCTGTAGTTGGTCAACAAGTGATAACTGTTCACCAGATCCACATGTGTTTACCAGTCACACATAGTCCACATCATATGTGTTTGGACAGTGAAGCTTACAGTTTTACATTTGGTGCTATGCTCCAGTATTTTGGATTTCAGATATAATGTTTCATATGAGGTGACAGTATATAATGTCACCTTTTATTTGAGGATATTCATACATATCTGTGTCACTGTTTATAAATGAAAGAACTTTATGTGTCTAGTTCTCCCATTTGAAAAAGTCGTAATAATTTGGATATATTCACTTATATTGTATTAAAGTAGTCATAAGTTTAGTATTTGGTCCCATATTCCTTACCTGCAGTGATTACATCAAGCTTGTGATTCACAGTGGTCCTCTGTAGCTCAGCTGGTAGAGCATGGCGCTTGTAACGCCAAGGTAGTGGGTTCGATCCCCGGGACCACCCATATATGTAAAAATGTATGCACACATGACTGTAAGTCACTTTGGATAAAAGTGTCTGCTAAATGGGATATTATATTATTATTATTACATGCTTGTGATTCTATATATTCTAATGCATTTGCAGTTTGTTTTGGTTCACACACACAGACACTGGACACACACACACTGGACACACACACACACACACTGGACACACTCGCACACACATTTGACACACACACACACACTGGACACACACAACATGGACACACACACACACACACACTGGAGACACATATACACACTGGACACACACAAACGCTGGACACACAAACAACGTGGACACACACACACACACTAGGATTAATTTAGTCAAAAGTGTAGTATTTGGTAACATATTCCTTGCCTGTGGTGATTACATCAGGCGTGTGATTCTACAAACTTGTTGAATACATTTGCAGTTTGTTTTAGTTGTGTTTTGGATTATGTTTTTCACAATAGAAACTGAATGGTGAATAATGTCCTGTCATTTTGGAGTCACTTCACTTGTATTGTCAGTAAGAATAGAAGATGTTTCTGAACACTTCTACATTCATGTGGATACTACCATGATTATGAATAATCATGAATGAATCGTGAATGATGATGAATGAGAAAGTTACAGAGGAACAAGGATCATACCCCCTCTGTTATTGGTAATGGTGAGAGGTTAGCATGTTTTGTTGTAGCCTCTGTAACTTTCTCACTCATTATTGTTCATGATTCATTCATGATTATTCTTAATTAATTTAATTAATTTAGTAGTGTTTAGAAACATGCAAAGAATTGCAGTGTGGTTTTAATATGATTTGACTCTTTGCAGGCTGTCACACTGTCTAGTCACAGAGGAAGGCTGTGCTTCTCTGGTCTCAGCTCTGAAGTCAAACCCTTCACACCTGAGAGAGCTGGATCTGAGTAACAATGACCTGAAGGATTCAGGAGTGAAGCTGCTCTCTGCTGGACTGGGGAATCCCCACTGTAAACTGGAGACTCTGAGGTCAGTATTCCTGTAGTTGGTCAACAAGTGATAACTGTTCACCAGATCCACATGTGTTTACCAGGCACACATAGTCCACACCATATGTGTTTGGACAGTGAAGCTTACAGTTTTAAATTTTGCGCTATGCTCCAGCATTTTGGATTTGAGGTAG
Organism: Coregonus lavaretus; assembly: GCF_964263955.1. NCBI lineage: Eukaryota > Metazoa > Chordata > Actinopteri > Salmoniformes > Salmonidae > Coregonus > Coregonus lavaretus. The sequence continues at coordinate 54,349 of NW_028162922.1, read as the reverse complement.
AATGTTTCATATTAGGCAACAGTATAGAATGTCACCTTTTATTTGAGGTTAATGGTGAGAGGTTAGCATGTTTTGTTGTAGCCTCTGTAACTTTCTCACTCATTATTATTCATGATTCATTCATGATTTTTCTTAATCATGGCATCATCAGGATTCATTTAGTAGTGTTTAGAAACATGTTATCTACTCACTTAGACAGAAAATTACTCCAGTCATCATCCATCATTCAGTTACTATTGGACAAAACATAACCCAAAACACAACCAAAACAAACTGCAAATGCAACCAACGAGTTTGGGACCAAATACTCAACTTTTGACTACTTTAATACACTATAAGTGAATTGGTCAGAATACTTATGACTTCTTCAAATGGGGACTAGATACATAAAGTGCTTTCATTTCTAAACGGTGAAACAGATATGTATGAAAATACCCTCAAATAAAAGGTGACATTATATACTGTCACCTCATATGAAACATTTCATCTGAAATCCAAAATCCTGGAGTACAGAGCCACATTTAAAATGTTATCTTTGTCAAAATAGATATGGTGTGGACTGTATACTCAATACAATCTAAATCTGATACCTCACTGTCTGTCTTTTGACTGATACTGCTTTTTAAACTGTTCTGGTCAGTCTACTCAAATATTCGTACTATACATTTTTCTCTCTACAAGCAATATTATGATAATTTCTAATATATGCATGTTATATATAGTATATAATGTCACCTTTTATTTGAGGATATTTTCTTACATATCTGTGTTACTGTTTGGAAATGAAATCACTTCATGTGTCTAGTTCTCCCATTTGAAAAAGTCTTGATAATTTGGACATATTCACTTATATTGTAGTAAAGTAGTCATAAGTTTAGTATTTGGTCCCATATTCCTTACCTGCAGTGATTACATCAAGCTTGTGATTCTACAAACTTGTTGAAAACATTTGCAGTTTGTCTTGGTTGTGTTTTGGATGATATTTTTCCCAATAGAAACTGAATGGTGAATAATGTCCTGTCATTTTGGAGTCACTTCACTTGTATTGTCAGTAAGAATAGAAGATGTTTCTGAACACTTCTACATTCATGTGGATGCTACTATGATTATGAATAATCATGAATGAATCGTGAATGATGATGAATGAGAAAGTTACAGATGAACAAGGATCATACCCCCTCTGTTATTGGTAATGTTGAGAGGTTAGCATGTTTTGTTGTAGCCTCTGTAACTTTCTCACTCATTATTATTCATGATTCATTCATGATTTTTATTATTCATGGCATTATCAGGATTCATTCAGTAGTGTTTAGAAACATTTACATTTACATTTTAGTCATTTAGCAGACGCTCTTATCCAGAGCGACTTACAGTTAGTGAGTGCATACATTATTTTTTATTAAATTTTTTCAAACTGGCCCCCCGTGGGAATCGAAACCACAACCCTAGCGTTGCAAGCGCCATGCTCTACCAACCAAACTACATCCCTGCCGGCCATTCTTTCTCCTACCCTGGACGACGCTGGGCCAATTGTGCGCCGCCCCATGGGTCTCCCGGTCGCGGCCGGCTACGACAGAGCCTGGATTCGAACCAGGATCTCTAGTGGCACAGCTACAGAAACCTGTTATCTACTCACTTAGACAGAAATTACTCCAGTCATCATCCACCATTCAGTTACTATCGGGCAAAACACATCCAAAACAAACTGCAAATGCAACCAACGAGTTTACAACCAAATACTCAACTTTTGACTACGTTAATACACTATAAGTGAATTGGTCAGAATATGTTTGACTTCGTCAAATGGGGGGACTAGATACATAAAGTGCTTTCATTTCTAAACGGTGAAACAGATATGTATTAAAATACCTTCAAATAAAAGGTGACATTATATACTGTCACCTCATATGAAACATTTGATCTCAAATCCAAAATGCTGGAGTATAGAGCCACATTTAAAATGTTAGCTTCACTGTCAAACTAGATATGGTGTGGACTGTATACTCAATATAATCTAAATCTGATACCTCACTGTCTGTCTTTGGACTGATACTGCTTTTTAAACTGCTCTGGTCAGTCTACTCAAATATCTGTAATATACATTTTTCTATCTACAAGCAATACTTTGATAATTTGTCATTTCTAATAATGAAACATTCATTTATGAATAGATATGGCAGGTTTCAGGACACTTATATATCTGAATATGTTGAAAAAAATATACTGCCACTATTTTGACCACCAAATAATAGCAGTGTGGTTTTAATATGATTTGACTCTTTGCAGGCTGTCAGGCTGTCTAGTCACAGAGGAAGGCTGTGCTTCTCTGGTCTCAGCTTTGAAGTCAAACCCCTCACACCTGAGAGAACTGGATCTGAGTAACAATGACCTGAAGGATTCAGGAGTGACGCTGCTCTCTGCTGGACTGGGGAATCCCCACTGTAAACTGGAGACTCTGAGGTCTGTATTCCTGTAGTTGGTCAACAAGGGATAACTGTTCACCAGATCCACGTGTGTTTACCAGGCACACATAGTCCACACCATATGTGTTTGGACAGTGAAGCTTACAGTTTTACATTTGGTGCTATGCTCCAGTATTTTGGATTTCAGATACAATGTTTCATATTAGGTGACAGAACAGAATGTCACCTTTTATTTAAAGGTATTCATATATATATTACCGTTTAGAAATGAAAGCACTTAATGTATCTAGTTCTCCCATTTGAAAAAGTATTTTATTATTTGGACAAATTAATTTAGTCCAAAGTTTAGTGTTTTAGTGTTTGGTCTTTGAATATTCTTTACCTGCAGTGATTACATCAAGCTTGTGATTCTAGCTCCTGAGTGGCGCAGTGGTCTAAGGCACTGCATCGCAGTGCAAAACTGTTCCACTAGATCCTGGTTCGAATCCAGGCTCTGTCGCAGCCGGCCGCGACCGGGAGACTCATGGGCGGCGCACAATTGGCCCAGCGTCGTCCAGGGTAGGGGAGGGAATGGCCGGCAGGGATGTAGCTCAGTTGATAGAGCATGGCGTTTGCAACGCCAGGGTTGTGGGTTCGTTTCCCACAGGGGGCCAGTATAAAAAATAATAATAATAATAATAATAATATGTAAGTCGCTCTGGATAAGAGCGTCTGCTAAATGACTAAAATGTAAATGTAAATGTACAAACTTGTTGAATGCATTTGCAGTTTGTCTTGGTTGTGTATTGGATGATGTTTTACCCAATAGAAACTGAATGGTGAATAATGTCCTGTCATTTTGGAGTCACTTCACTTGTATTGTCAGTAAGAATAGAATATGTTTCTGAACACTTCTACATTCATGTGGATGCTACCATGATTATGAATAATCATGAATGAATCGTGAATGATGATGAATGAGAAAGTTACAGAGGAACAAGGATCATACCCCCTCTGTTATTGGTAATGGTGAGAGGTTAGCATGTTTTGTTGTAGCCTCTGTAACTTTCTCACTCATTATTATTCTTGATTCATTCATGATTTTTCTTAATCATGGCATCATCAGGATTCATTTAGTAGTGTTTAGAAACATGTTATATACTCACTTAGACAGAAGATTAATCCAGTCATCATCCACCATTCAGTTACTGTCGGGCAAAACATAACCCAAAACATAACCAATACAAACCGCAAATGCAACCAACGAGTTTACAACCATATACTCAACTTTTGACTACTTTAATACACTGTAAGTGAATTCGTCAGAATAATTCTGACTTCGTCAAATGGGGGGACTAGATACATAAAATGCTTTCATTTCTAAATGGTGAAACAGATAAGTATTAAAATACCCTCAAATAATAGGTGACATTATATACTGTCACCTCATATGAAACATTTGATCTCAAATCCAAAATGCTGGAGTACAGAGCCACATTTAAAATGTTATCTTCACTGTCAAACTAGATATGGTGTGGACTGTATACTCAATACAATCTAAATCTGATACCTCACTGTCTGTCTTTTGACTGATACTGCTTTTTAAACTGCTCTGGTCAGTCTACTCAAATATTTGTACTATACATTTTTCTCTCTACAAGCAATACTTTGATAATTTGTCATTTCTAATAATGAAACATATGTTTATGAATAGATAGGGCAGGTTTCAGGACACTGATTTAACTGAAAATGTTGAAAAATATACTGCCACTATTTTCACCACCAAAGAATAGCAGTGTGGTTTTAATATGATTTGACTCTTTGCAGGCTGTCAGGCTGTCTAGTCACAGAGGAAGGCTGTGCTTCTCTGGTCTCAGCTCTGAAGTCAAACCCCTCACACCTGAGAGAGCTGGATCTGAGCTACAATCACCCAGGAGACTCAGGAGTCAGACTGCTCTCTGCTGGACTGGAGGATCCACACTGCAGACTGGAGAAACTCAAGTATGTAGAGGGTTAAAGTCAATGTTCATATCAGACATGTTGGAGTTATCAGGCTAGTTAAGACAAACATTCTGACCACCACTTGGACTAAGTTATATAAAGACTGTGTGTGTGTGGGGGGGGGGGGGGGGGGGGGGGGTCCAGTGTGTGTGTGTGTTAGTGTTAGTGTGTGTGTGTGTGTGTGTGTGTGTGTGTGTGTGTGTGTGTGTGTGTGTGTGTGTGTGTGTGTGTGTGTGTGTGTGTGTGTGTGTGTGTGTGTGTGTGTGAGAGTTCAGGTGTATCCCTCAATGACTGTCTGTTCTTCTGCTTACCGCTACAGTGTGGAACATGGTGGAGAGAACACAATGAAACCTGGACTTAGAAAATGTGAGTGTTGACTGCTGTGAAGAATATGACTAAGAATAAGTCTTAATTCAAGTGAAGTCAAAGTCAAAGACCACCATCATTACTTACTTGGTCATATTAAATATCAGCTGTAGTTCTACAGAAGCAGAAATCAGGGACACCAAAGTTTACAAAGAGTTGCTTTGATAATGTGTGTGTCTGTGTTTGTGTGTGGCGTGTTCGTGTTACGTTAGAAAGTGTGTGTGTGTGTGTGTGTGTTTGTGTGTTCAGGATGTGTGTGTGTCCAGTGTGTGTGTGTGTGTGTGTGTGTGTAATTAATGGGAATAAGTGTGTTTTATATTACCATACAGTATAACATATGATCATTCAACAAGTCTCAAGTTACCTTAACTTCTCCTTTTGATACCTAGAAACATCTACATTAAATTAATTAGTGAAAAGTGAGTTAACATTCTAATGTGAATGATGATGATTTCTAATATTGTGTCTGGTTTCATCCATCAGATGTCTGTGATCTCACACTGGACCTAAACACAGTAAACAGATGCCTCTCTCTGTCTGAGGAGAACAGAAAGGTGACATGTAGGAGAGAGAAGCAGCCGTATCCTGATCACCCAGAGAGATTTAAGGTCTGGTACCAGGTGCTGTGTAGAGAGGGTCTGACTGGGCGCTGTTACTGGGAGGTAGAGTGGAGTGGGAGAAGGGCTGATATAGGAGTGACATATAAAGGAATCAGCAGGAGAGGAGGGGGTAGTGACTGTGGGATTGGATGGAATGACAAGTCCTGGAGTCTGATCTGCTCTGACAACAGTTACTCTGCCTGTCACAATAATAAGTCCACTACCATAGACGTCCCCTCCTCCAGCCCCCACAGAGTAGGAGTGTATCTGGACTGGCCAACCGGCACTCTGTCCTTCTACAGAGTCTCCTCTGACACACTGACCCACCTGAACACATTCCACTCCACATTCACTGAACCCCTCTATCCAGGGTTTAGGGTTTTGGACTCAGTGTCCCTATGTTAAATACACACTGGACACACACACACTGGACACTGTACGCACACACACACACACACTGGACAAACACACACACACTGGACACACACACACACACACTAGACACACACACACACACACACACTGACACACACACACACACTGGACACACACACACACACTGGACACACACACACACACTGAACAAACACACTGGACAAACACACCCACACACTGGACACACACACACTCTGGACACACACACACACTGGACACACACACTGAACACACACACACTGGACACACACACACTGGACACACACACACTGGATACACACACGCACACACACACAGAGGATACACACACACTGGACACAAACACACACACACACTGGACAAACACACACACACACACACACACACACTGGACACACACACACACACACTGGACACACACACTCACACACACTGGACACACACACACACACACACACAGGAAACACACACAGGACACACACACACACTGGACACACACACACACACACACACAGGACACACACACACACTGGACACACACACACACACACTCACACACACTGGACAAACACACATACAGGACACACACACACTGGACACACACACACACACTGGACACACACACACTGGACACACACAAACACACACACACACTGGACACACACACTGGACACACACACAGACGCTGGACACACACACACACACATACTCACACTGGACCCACACACATACACACTGGACACACACACACTGGACACACACAAACACACACACACACAGGACACACACACACACACACACACACACACACACACACTGGACACACACACACCTGACACACACACACACAGGACACACACACACACACTCACACACACTGGACACACACACACACACTGGACACACACACTCACACACACTGGACACACACACAGACACTGGACACACACACATACACACTTACACACACACTCACACACACTGGACACACACACACACACTGGACACACACACACTGGACACACACAAACACACACACACAGTGGACGCACACACTGGACACTCACACATACGCTGGACACACACACACTGGACACACACACACACTCACACTGGACACACACACACATACACACAGGACACACACACCTGACACACACACACACACAGGACACACACACTGGACATACACACACACACTGGACACACACACATACACACTGGACACACACACTGGACACACACACACACACACTGGACACACACACACACACACACACTGGACACACACACACTGGACATACACACACTGGACACACAAACACACACACACACACACACACACACACTGAACACACACACACACACACACACTGGACACACACACTGGATACACAAACACAATGGACACACACACACTGATCACACACACACACTGAACACACACATGCTGAACACACACACACACACACACACACACACTGGACACACTCACACTGAACACACACACGCTGAACACACACACACACTGGACACACACACACACACACTGAACACACACAAACACACTGGACACACAAACACACTGGACACACACACACACACTGGACACACACACACTGGACACACGCACACACACTGGACACGCATCCACACACACACACTGGACACACACATCCATACACATTGGACACACACACACACTGAACACACACACACACTGGACACACACACACACTGGACAAACACACACAGGACTCACACACACACAAACACACTGGACAGACACACACTGGACACACACACACTGGAAACACACACACACACACACTGGAAACACACACACTCACACACTGAACACACACACACACACTGACACTGAACACACACACATACTGGACACACACACATTGAACACACACACACACAGGACACACACACACACACACACACTGGACACACATACATACACTGGACACACACACACACTGGACACACACACTGAACACAACCAGCCCTGCCATTTCTACCTGTCCTGATCTAGTGTTTCACCCCTGACCTCCTCACACCGTCTCACTGTCCATGTCTGCTTTTAGCTCCCACCTCTACTTCACTGTGTTATAATGGACCTTATGCTTGTTATGTCACCTCTGTAACCAGTTATCAAACATACTGACCTTTCTGACCCTATCCCATGGCCCTACTTTCTACAACTGAACATTTAAATTCCTCTATGAGTTTTGTTTAGTGTCCATTTACTTATTTATGTATTTGTTGTATATTGGGGTTGTGCTGCAGAGCATCATGGGGGTTTGTATGTATTGAGATGATCACGTTCCAGATAAATGGTTGAACTGATTGCTGTCTCCTGTCTCATCATTATTGAATTGTTATACAGACGTGGTTATAAAACCCACGAGACATAACAAAAGATTGGTGATGAGTAAGTCTGAATCTACAGGAACTATTCTGTCTGGAAGAAGTGGGTTTTTACAACTGTTTAAAACTGTTATTTTCTGTGGTACAGTCTAGGCTAATGTTAGCACAGTGTATTGCTAGCAGAGGCAAGTGCATAGTCGAGCTAGCTAAGAAAGAGAGTTAACCAGTGGTGTAAAGTACTTAAGTAAAAATACTTTAAAGTACTACTTAAGTAGTATTTTGGGGTATATGTACTTGACTTTACTATTTCTATTTTTGACAACTTTTACTTTTACTTCACTACATTCCTAAAGAAAATAATGTACTTTTTACTCCATACATTTTCCCTGACACCCAAAAGTACTTGTTACATTTTGAATGCTTAGCAGGACAGAAAATGGTCCAATTCACACACTTATCAAGAGAACATCCCTACTGCCTCTGATCTGGCAGACTCACTAAACACAAATGCTTAGTTTGTAAATTGTCTGAGTGTTGGAGTGTGCCTCTGGCTGAACGTACATTTTAAAAACAAGAAAATCGTCTGGTTTGCTTTATGTAAGGAATTTGAAATGATTTATACTTGTACTTGTACTTTTGATACTTTAGTATATTATAGCAATTACATTTACTTTTGATACTTAAGTATATTTAAAACCAAATACTTTTAGACTTTTACTCAAGTAGTATTTTACTGGGTGACTTTCACTTTTAGTTGAGTCATTTTCTATTAAGGTATCTTTACTTTTACTCAAGTATGACAATTGGGTACTTTTTCCACCACTGGAGTTAACATCGTCATGGACGGCAGAAAAGGACTGGAGACAGACGTCGCATAACTTTGTCCAAGTGGTGGTCAGAATGTTTGTCTTAACTAGCCTGATAACTCCAACATGTCTGATATGAACATTGACATAAACCCTCTACATACTTGAGTTTCTCCAGTCTGCAGTGTGGATCCTCCAGTCCAGCAGAGAGCAGTCTGACTCCTGAGTCTCCTGGGTGATTGTAGCTCAGGTCCAGCTCTCTCAGGTGTGAGGGGTTTGACCTCAGAGCTGAGATCAGAGAAGCACAGCCTTCCTCTGTGACTAGACAGCCTGACAGCCTGCAAAGAGTCAAATCATATTAAAACCACACTGCTATTCTTTGGTGGGGAAGATATTGGCAGTATATTTTTCAACATTTTCAGTTAAATCAGTGTCCTGAAACCTGATCTATCTATTCATAAATGGATGTTTCATTATTAGAAATGACAAATTATCAAAGTATTGCTTGTAGAGAGAAACATGTATAGTCCAAATATTTGAGTAGACTGACCAGAGCAGTTTAAAAAGCAGTATCAGTCCAAGACAGACAGTGAGGTATCAGATTTAGATTGTATTGAGTATACAGTCCACACCATATCTACAGTGCATTCAAAAAGTATTCAGACCCCTTGACTTTTTCCACATTTTGTTAAGTTACAGCCTTATTCTAAAATAGATTAAATTAGTTCTTTTTCCTCATCAATTTACACACAATACCCCATAATGACAAAGATAAAACAGGTTTTTAGACATGTTTGCAAATATATAGAAATACCTTATTTACAGAAGTTTTCAGACCCTTTGCTATGAGATTCGAAATTGAGCTCATGTGCATCCTGTTTCCGTTGATCATCCCTGAGATGTTTCTACAACTTGATTGGAGTTCACCTGTGGTAAATTCAATTGATTGGACATGATTTGGAAAGGCACACACCTGTCTACATAAGGTCCCACAGTTGACAGTGCATGTCAGAGCAAAAACCAAGCCATGAGGTCGAAGGAATTGTCCGTAGAGCTCCGAGACAGGATTGTGTCGAGACACAGATCTGGGGAAGGGTACCAAAAAATGTCTGCAGCATTGAAGGTCCCCAAGAACACAGTGGCCTCCATCATTCTTAAATGGAAGAAGTTTGGAACCACCTAGATTCTTCCTAGAGCTGGCCGCCTGGCCAAACTGAGCAATCGGGGGAGAAGGGCCTTGGTCAGGGAGGTGACCAAGAACCCGATGGTCACTCTGACAGAGCTCCAGAGTTCCTCTGTGGATATGGGAGAACCTTCCAGAAGGACATCTCTGCAGCACTCCACCAATCAGGCCTTTATGGTAGAGTGGCCAGACGGAAGCCACTCCTCAGTAAAAGGCACATGACAGCCCGCTTGGAGTTTGCCAAAAGGCACCTAAAGACTCTCAGACCATAATAATAATAAATAATATGCCATTTTGCAGACGCTTTTATCCAAAGTGACTTACAGTCATGCGTGCATACATAATTTTTTTGTGTACGTGTGGTCCCGGGGATCGAACCCACTACCTTGGCGTTACAAGCGCCGTGCTCTACCAGCTGAGCTACAGAGGACCACAAGATTCTCTGGTCTGATGAAACCAAGATTGAACTCTTTGGCTTGAATGCCAAGCGTCACGTCTGGAGGTAACCTGGCACCATCCCTATGGTGAAGCATGGTGGTGGCAGCATGCTGTGGGGATGTTTTTCAGTGGCAGAGACTGGGAGACTAGTCAGAATCGAGGGAAAGATGAACAGAGCAAAGTACAGAAAGATCCTTGATGAAAACCTGCTCCAGAGCGCTCTGGACCTCAGACTGGGGTGAAGGTTCACCTTCCAACAAGACAACGACCCTAAGCACACAACCAAGGCAATGCAGGAGTTCTACAAACCCATAACTTTGTCATTATGGGATGTTGTGTGTAGATTGATGAGTAAAAAAAACAATTTAATCAATTTTAGAATTAGGCTGAAAATGTGGAAAAAGTCAAGGGGTCTGAATACTTTCCGAAAGCACTGTGTAACTATGTGTGCTCGATTGTATACACCTGTCAGTAACGGGTGTGGCTGAAATAGCAGAATCCACTCATTTGAAGAGTGTCCACATACTTCAACTCCATTACATTCAATGTATCCCACAAAGTGCCACTTGGCTGGACAAAGCAGTCTGAATGGAAATCAGGTCCATATATGAATACAGGCAGACACACAGCCTTACATGTCATATCACTGAGTCTCAGTTTAAATCACGGTTTAAAGATAACAAGTCATTGCAAGTGAAACCATTTCTCAATTAGGTTTTAGGTTTTATTTATTCACACCAAAGAAAAGAAGTGAAAGACAAAACACTGCAGATAAATAAACAGGTAAAAAAACGGTGTACAGGTGAGGATGGGAAGCTCAAAAGGGCTGATATGAAAACCACACCACAAATAAAAGTTTAAAAAAAAACGTTTGTTCAATCAGTTAAACAAAACATATTAATTTTAATTATAAATGTATATATATATATATATAAGTGGTTTGCAAAAGTATTCACTCCCCTTGGTATTTTTCCTATTTTGTTGCCTTACAACCTGGAATGAAAATTGATTTTTTGGGGGTTTGTATCAATTGATTTACACAACATGCCTACCACTCTGAAGATGAAAAATATTTTTTATTGTGAAACAAACAAGAAATAAGACAAAAAAACTGAAAACTTGAGTGTGCATAACTATTCACCCCCCCCCCCCCCCCCCCAAAGTCAATACTTTGTAGAGCCACCTTTTGCAGCAATTACAGCTGCAAGTCTCTTGGGGTATGTCTCTATAAGCTTGGCACATCTAGCCACTGGGATTTTTGCCCATTCTTCAAGGCAAAACTGCTCCAGCTCCTTCAAGTTGGATGGGTTCTGCTGGTGTACAGCAATCTTTAAGTCATACCACAGATTCTCAATTGGATTGAGGTCTGGGCTTTGAATAGGCCATTCCAAGATATTTAAATGTTTCCCCTTAAACCACTCAAGTGTTGCTTTAGCAGTATGCTTAGGGTCATTGACCTGCTGGAAGGTGAACCTCCGTCCCAGTCTCAAATCTCTGGAAGACTGAAACAGGTTTCCCTCAAGAATTTCCCTGTGTTTAGCGCCATCCATCATTCCTTCAATTCTGACCAGTAAGAGCTGATATATAATGTAGATTAAACACAGTGGAGAAACATTGTAGAACCACTCAGAGAGGTATTCATCTACAGGACTGAGACACTGTAAAACCACTCAGAGAGGTATTCATCTACAGGACTGGGTGGGTATTAGTAGTCTGTTCTGAGTAGAAATTGATATAAACAGTGATTAAAACACAAAAACAGCGAGTTTAGTGCCCAGATTCTGACACTTATCTCCAAGAAGAGAATTCCCATTTATAGTTATTTTGATACTACACGCAAAGGGGTTCTTCGTTTGTCCCCATAGGAAAACCCTTTTTTGTTTCAGGTAGAACCCTTGGGTGGTTAAAAAGGTTATACTTAGAACCTTTTAGTGGTGAAAGGGTTCCACTTGTAACAAAAAATGTTTATTTTCAGAGGGTTCTCCTATGAAGATAATTGAAGAACCGTTATGGCTCTAGGTAGCGCCTTCTTTTAGTGTAGTCTGAGCTTAATTTATAGAACATGACTTTTCCTGTTGATTCTTCTGCTCCAAGTCTTTCTCTAGTTCAGAGTTCTTCTGCTTCAAGTCTTCATAAGTTTTCTCTAGCTCAGAGTTCTTCTGCTTCAAGTCTTCAGAAGTTTTCTCTAGTTCAGAGTTATTCTGTTTTAAGTCTTCAGAAGTTTTCTCTAGCTCAGAGTTCTTCTGCTTTAAGTCTTCAGAAGTTTTCTCTAGCTCAGAGTTCTTCTGCTTTAAGTCTTCAGAAGTGTTCTCTAGCTCAGAGTTCTTCTGCTTCAAGTCCTTAGACGTTTTCTTTAATTCAGAGTTCTCCTCTAGCTCATATATCCTCCTCAATAGTTTGTCAGAATTCTCCTCAGCAGAATCTTCTTCCACTTTAATAACTTGCAACTTCATTTTTTTACAGAAGCTCCCCCGTTCCTCCTCCTCCTCCTCCTCCCCCTCAGTGTCACTTTCCTAAGCATGACAAACACAGTTCACAGTTTAGTTTCTCTAACTGAAATACAAAGAAATGGTTTATCAAAAAGGAGTATTTATCAAATTGGGGTATTGTCAATGGCATTCAGGAACGTTAAATAACAGAAAATTACCTCGAGTTATCTTTTTCTTTCCAGCGTTGCCATGGTGGCCTTTGTGTCCCCCCGTCTCCAGTGACCTCGACCAGGATGTGTGTTTGCATTGTTGGGACGGTGTAGTGTCGCCTGACGTGGCTCTCACAGGAGGAGGCAGTGTAGCTCAAACAGTCTAATGTCTCTTCAAGCCTCTGGGCTGGTTAGATATCAGTCAGACAGTCTAATGTCTCTTCAAGCCTCTGGGCTGGTTAGATATCAGTCAGACAGTCTAATGTCTCATCAAGCCTCTGAGCTGGTTAGATATCAGTCAGACAGTCTAATGTCTCTTCAAGCCTCTGAGCTGGTTAGATATCAGTCAGACAGTCTAATGTCTTTTCAAGCCTCTGGGCTGGTTAGATATCAGTCAGACAGTGTAATGTCTCTTCAAGCCTCTCGGCTGGTTAGATATCAGTCAGGAGGAGGCAGTGCAGGTCAGACAGTCTAATGTCTCTTCAAGCCTCTGGGCTGGTTAGATATCAGTCAGACATTCTAATGTCTCTTCAAGCCTCTGGGCTGGATAGATATCAGTCAGACAGTCTAATGTCTCTTCAAGCCTCTGAGCTGGTTAGATATCAGTCAGACAGTCTAATGTCTCTTCAAGCCTCTGGGCTGGTTAGATATCAGTCAGACAGTCTAATGTATCTTCAAGCCTCTGGGCTGGTTAGATATCAGTCAGGAGGAGGCAGTGCAGGTCAGACAGTCTAATGTCTCTTCAAGCCTCTGGGCTGGTTAGATATCAGTCAGACAGTCTAATGTCTCTTCAAGCCTCTGGGCTGGTTAGATATCAGTCAGACAGTCTAATGTCTCTTCAAGCCTCTGGGCTGGTTAGATATCAGTCTGGAGGAGGCAGTGCAGGTCAGACCGTCTAATGTCTCTTCAAGCCTCTGGGCTGGTTAGATATCAGTCAGACAGTCTAATGTCTCTTCAAGCCTCTGGGCTGACTAGATATCAGTCAGACAGTCTAATGTCTCTTCAAGCCTCTGAGCTGGTTAGATATCAGTCAGGAGGAGGCAGTGCAGGTCAGACAGTCTAATGTCTCTTCAAGCCTCTGGGCTGGTTAGATATCAGTCAGACAGTCTAATGTCTCTTCAAGCCTCTGAGCTGGTTAGATATCAGTCAGACAGTCTAATGTCTCTTCAAGCCTCTGGGCTGGTTAGATATCAGTCAGACAGTCTAATGTCTCTTCAAGCCTCTGGGCTGGTTAGATATCAGTCAGGAGGAGGCAGTGCAGGTCAGACAGTCTAATGTCTCTTCAAGCCTCTGAGCTGATTAGATATCAGTCAGACAGTCTAATGTCTCTTCAAGCCTCTGGGCTGATTAGATATCAGTCAGACAGTCTAATGTCTCTTCAAGACTCTGGGCTGATTAGATATCAGTCAGACAGTCTAATGTCTATTCAAGCCTCTGGGCTGTTAGATATCAGTCAGGAGGAGGCAGTGCAGGTCAGACAGTCTAATGTCTCTTCAAGCCTCTGGGCTGGTTAGATATCAGTCAGACAGTCTAATGTCTCTTCAAGCCTCTGGGCTGGTTAGATATCAGTCAGACAGTCTAATGTCTCTTCAAGCCTCTCGGCTGGTTAGATATCAGTCAAACAGTCTAATGTCTCTTCAAGCCTCTGGGCTGGTTAGATATCAGTCAGACAGTCTAATGTCTCTTCAAGCCTCTGGGTTGGTTAGATATCAGTCAGGAGGAGGCAGTGCAGGTCAGACAGTCTAATGTCTCTTCAAGCCTCTGAGCTGATTAGATATCAGTCAGACAGTCTAATGTCTCTTCAAGCCTCTGGGCTGGTTAGATATCAGTCAGACAGTCTAATGTCTCTTCAAGCCTCTGGGCTGGTTAGATATCAGTCAGACAGTCTAATGTCTCTTCAAGCCTCTGGGCTGGTTAGATATCAGTCAGACAGTCTAATGTCTCTTCAAGCCTCTGGCTGGTTAGATATCAGTCAGACAGTCTAATGTCTCTTCAAGCCTCTGGGCTGATTAGATACCATTCAGACAGTCTAATGTCTCTTCAAGCCTCTGGGCTGGTTAGATATCAGTCAGGAGGAGGCAGTGCAGGTCAGACAGTCTAATGTCTCTTCAAGCCTCTGAGCTGGTTAGATATCAGTCAGACAGTCTAATGTCTCTTCAAGCCTCTGGGCTGGTTAGATATCAGTCAGACAGTCTAATGTCTCTTCAAGCCTCTGGGCTGGTTAGATATCAGTCAGACAGTCTAATGTCTCTTCAAGCCTCTGGGCTGGTTAGATATCAGTCAGACAGTCTAATGTCTCTTCAAGCCTCTGGGCTGGTTAGATATCAGTCAGACAATCTAATGTCTCTTCAAGCCTCTGGGCTGGTTAGATATCAGTCAGACAGTCTAATGTCTCTTCAAGCCTCTGGGCTGGTTAGATATCAGTCAGACAGTCTAATGTCTCTTCAAGCCTCTGGGCTGGTTAGATATCAGTCAGACAGTCTAATGTCTCTTCAAGCCTCTGGGCTGGTTAGATATCAGTCAGACAGTCTAATGTCTCTTCAAGCCTCTGGGCTGGTTAGATATCAGTCAGACAGTCTAATGTCTCTTCAAGCCTCTGGGCTGGTTAGATATCAGTCAGACAGTCTAATGTCTCTTCAAGCCTCTGGCTGGTTAGATATCAGTCAGACAGTCTAATGTCTCTTCAAGCCTCTGGCTGGTTAGATATCAGTCAGACAGTCTAATGTCCCTTCAATCCTCTGGGCTGGTTAGATATCAGTCAGACAGTCTAATGTCTCTTCAAGCCTCTGGGCTGGTTAGATATCAGTCAGACAGTCTAATGTCTCTTCAAGCCTCTGGGCTGGTTAGATATCAGTCAGACAGTCTAATGTCTCTTCAAGCCTCTGGGCTGGTTAGATATCAGTCAGACAGTCTAATGTCTCTTCAAGCCTCTGGGCTGGTTAGATATCAGTCAGACAGTCTAATGTCTCTTCAAGCCTCTGGGCTGGTTAGATATCAGTCAGACAGTCTAATGTCTCTTCAAGCCTCTGGGCTGGTTAGATATCAGTCAGACAGTCTAATGTCTCTTCAAGCCTCTGGGCTGGTTAGATATCAGTCAGACAGTCTAATGTCTCTTCAAGCCTCTGGGCTGGTTAGATATCAGTCAGGAGGAGGCAGTGCAGGTCAGACAGTCTAATATCTCTTCAAGCCTCTGGGCTGGTTAGATATCAGTCAGACAGTCTAGTGTCTCTTCAAGCCTCTGGGCTGGTTAGATATCAGTCAGACAGTCTAATGTCTCTTCAAGCCTCTGGGCTGGTTAGATATCAGTCAGACAGTCTAATGTCTCTTCAAGCCTCTGGGCTGGTTAGATATCAGTCAGACAGTCTAATGTCTCTTCAAGCCTCTGGGCTGGTTAGATATCAGTCAGACAGTCTAATGTCTCTTCAAGCCTCTGGGCTGGTTAGATATCAGTCAGACAGTCTAATGTCTCTTCAAGCCTCTGGGCTGGTTAGATATCAGTCAGGAGGAGGCAGTGCAGGTCAGACAGTCTGGTCAGTCAGTAACGCAATCTAGTGGAAACAGACATTAAACATTTATATTATGGCTGTACACTATTGGCTGGTTTCCCATAAAACTGATTAAACCTTGTCCTATAAAGTAGAAACAATGTTGATTCAACCAGTTCATGTCCTTTGGGAACTGTCAAATCGCAAGAATTTCCTTCGGTGTCCGTGTTGCTGAATCCGCTTGTTTTTAGTCAGTGCATACATTTTTCATACTCCGCTTGTAGGCTACTTGACTGTTTGTTTGTTTACCTATCATGTGGCAAAGTCACTACTGACCATATCAACTGCGATGGTTGGCTATAGCTACAGTATATATATATTTGGGAGCAGGATAATGTTCAGTGGTTGGCTATAGCTACAGTATATATATTTGGGAGCAGGATAACGTTCAGTGGTTGGCTATAGCTACAGTATATATATATTTGGGAGCAGGATAACGTTCAGTGGTTGGCTATAGCTACAGTATATATATTAGGGAGCAGGATAACGTTCAGTGGTTGGCTATAGCTACAGTATATATATATTTGGGAGCAGGATAACGTTCAGTGGTTGGCTATAGCTACAGTATATATATTAGGGAGCAGGATAACGTTCAGTGGTTGGCTATAGCTACAGTATATATATTAGGGAGCAGGATAACGTTCAGTGGTTGGCTATAGCTACAGTATATATATTTGGGAGCAGGATAACGTTCAGTGGTTGGCTATAGCTACAGTATATATATATATATTTGGGAGCAGGATAACGTTCAGTGGTTGGCTATAGCTACAGTATATATATTTGGGAGCAGGATAACGTTCAGTGGTTGGCTATAGCTACAGTATATATATATATATATTTGGGAGCAGGATAACGTTCAGTGGTTGGCTATAGCTACAGTATATATATATATATATATATATATATATATATATTTGGGAGCAGGATAACGTTCAGTGGTTGGCTATAGCTACATTATATATACATGCTGGACACACACACACACACACACACACACACACACACACACACACAATGGACACACACAGGAGACACACACACTGGACACACAAACACTAGACACACACTGGACAAACACACACACTGGACACACACACACATATTGGACACACACACACACACACACTCACACACTCTGGATACACACACACACTGGACACACACTCACACATCTTCCTATAATAGCGAGGACCTTGACACAGGACCTTCAAATGAGGACCATCAATTCTGACAGAATTGGGAACAAACAGACACCTCATTCCAACACTAAGTGTCCCACAAACACAGACATCACTTCCTGATAAACTCCAATGAACAAATAGACATGCAGGGCACCGGTCTAGTGAGGACCAGTGGTTGCTAGGCAGTTTCTGGATCCCAGGTTCCAGAACAGCTTCTATCCCAGTTCTATCTGCCTGTTAAATCAAGCAACCTAAACTGTTTCCATCAGACTTTTAGAACATGACTGAACATTTTTTCCTTTTATGATCTTTTACCACTTTGCATTTTTTATTGATGTTCTTATGATATATTTTACTGTTTGTGTGTACGTACCACAGGAGGTTGGTGGGACCTTAGTTGGGGAGGACAGGCTTGTAATGGCTGGAGCGGTTTGAGTGGAATGGTATCAAATACATCAAATACATGGTTTCCATGGTTTCCATGTGTTTGATGCCATTTCATTGGCTCCGTTCCAGCCATTATTATGAGCCATCCTCCCCTCAGCAGCCTCCACTGGTATGTACTGTTCTATATGAGTTCCAACAAGGAATTACAATGTATGTATTACTTTTAATACCTGCAAATGGCAAATAAACTACTTGAACTCCTTATGAGTGTCTGCAGCCGACTAGGCTGTTGCCGTCTGACAAGATGCCATCTGACATTACAGGAATATTCTGCAAATGTTGATGAATCCACCCAAAACAACATGTAGTCTTTCCACTAGATTCCCATGAAGTTATAGTGGGACGTTATGAGTTTACGTTAAGGTAACATACTCAGAACATACTGCACTTTGTTGATACTGTTTTAGATGTATCCTCTGTTTAAACATTTAAACTCTTACAGTAACACTGTTGAAAATACCAATGTGATATTTTTTTGCATATATTTTAAGTTGAAAAACAAATTGTACAATTGTATATGGACATATGCTCCATAATTGTACAATTGTGCATGGATATATTGTACTTTTCATAATAAAAAGCATGTTAATTGTCAACACAATTTAATTATTGATTTTACATTGTCCTCTCCCAGTCGCAGGTTGACTTTTGTCATGAATTTTGCCCTGGAGGCAGAACTGCGCAATTTCCTCTAGATATGCCAGCTGCAAAGTCAAAATTGGCTATATCGTAAACATTTGTGGAAAATAATTGTGTTTTATGGTCTTAATTTAAGGTAAGGATTAGCAGTGAGGTTAAGGTTAGCATTAAAATCAGATATAATTACTTTATGCCTGTGCCAGCTAGTGACCACTTTGCAGAACTGCCTCCTGGGCAAGATTCATGACAATAAATGCCAACCTGCCTCCCAGTCATCCCCTCCCTATCTCTACAAGGCTGCAGAACATGCAAGCTAGTGATGCGGGGGTTGTCTCATAACCCACAGTCCCCAGGTGGGTGGGTGGCAGGCAGGTTCAATACAGAGAAAACAATAGACTACATAAGAAAAATCCATCAATGGATCATTATTGTGCAATTTACACTAAGTGGACAAAACATTAAGGACACCTGCTCTTTCCATGACAGACTGAGCAGGTGAATCCAGGTGAAAGCTATGATCCCTTATTGATGTCACTTGTAGATGAAGGGGACGGGACAGGTTAAAGAAGGATGTTTAAGCCTGGAGACAATTGAGACATGGATTGTGTATGTGTGCCATTCAGAGGGTGAAAGGGCAAGACAAAATATTTTGAAGTCCCTTTGAACGGGGTATGGTAGTAGGTGCCAGACGCACCGGTTTGTGTCAAGAACTGCAACGCTGCTGGGTTTTTCACACTCATGGTACACCACACAAAGGACATCCAGCCAACTTGACACAACTGTGGGATGAATTGGCGTCAACATGGGCCAGCATCCCTGTGGAACGCTTTCAACACCTTGTAGAGTCCATGCCCCGACAAATTGAGGCTGTTCTGAGGGCAAAAGTGGGGAGGTAACTCAATATTAGGAAGGTGTTTGATATAACGTCTTTTGATAGAGCATTTATTAATGTCTTTAAAGTCATCAGCTGTAGGTGAGAGAGAGGAGAAGGACACGCCATGTGTTGTGTCGGTCACGGATGGGGGGCCAGAAGGTCGGCGTGCCAAGATAGATTAGGGGCCACTGTTGCTAATCTTAGAAGGAGTACGTGATGGAATGGCCTGGCTCTGTGTGCCACAAGATACTATGTACAGGGATCCTATTGTAGGAGATGAGTGACACTCAATAATGGTTGGCAACTGTGGGATGGAAGTAGCTCGGAGAGCATTATATAAACTGAGAGGTTTTCTATGGAAGTCATTCAGATGACAAGAGGCTACGCCCGTACCGCTTGTCATTGAATCCAGTACTGTAACCATTAAATAACAATGAATCAACTCTCCATCTAAGTGGCCGACTACTCTCTTACATCCTGAAGTACGAGATACCAGAGAAACTGGTCATAACAGATTGGAGTCTAAACGAACAGGATGCAGTTTACAGCCGAACTAACAGGGAAGCAGACTTTCATTTAGTTAACAGGTTAAATTCTGCTTATCTGTGGTAAAGCTGAGCTGTAACGAACTTTTAAAATTCAATATTTTGTTGAGGGGAACAGATGAGTGGTATTCAAGTACGTAAACAGATGTAAGGAGAAGTAGCAAATAAGACAATAACATGGTGCTGTGATTCAACAACAAATGCTCAGAGCGATCATGTTGAATCATGGCACCAATGACAAAATAGGCAAACACAATTTTAATAAAGATCAAGTTGGGGATTTGATTCAAGTATTTGATTACTAATATTGGATGAACTTATAAAAGTAATGGAGAGCCAACTTAGTAGACCGATATCTGGAAAAACAGTCTCCATTAAGAGTAAATCAGAGCTTCATTTTACCTCGAAGAGAGAGAAAGGAAACGACGAAATTATTACAGACAAATCCGCATTTAAAACAAGTATCTTTTAAAAGTAGTGAAAATCAGACAATGTGCAAATGGATGTTAAGTAAATGAGGATTTTTCTATGTGGAACTATATCTTAGTGATTTATCAGCATGGACAGATAATGACTATCCTCAAGCTGGTAGTTTTAAAAGGGTTAAATTACAAGTAGAGCGAAAGTATATAATTGATAATACAGGCATAAGCTACCCGAAATGGGATTTAAATGACATGAAAGTGGTGTATAAATCATGGGATTTAATGAGTGCACAATGGACTGTAAATATCATTAGTAAGGAGGAAAAGTCAGTTAAGAAATTAGGTCATTTGGCAATGGAGCAACATAATCTACCTTATGAAAAGAGTCAGTCCACAAGGGGCTATAAAAGGATCTGAAAGTATGAAAGGAATTTATCCACAGTTAGCGAACTCTATTCAGCCTCCAGCTTCTAGTACAGGGGAAGACGTAGAAGAGGATAGTGACAATATGATTGGTTATATCCACAGTTAGCGAACTCTATTCAGCCTCCAGCTTCTAGTACAGGGGAAGACGTAGAAGAGGATAGGGACAATATGATTGGTTATATCCACTGTTAGCGAACTCTATTCAGCCTCCAGCTTCTAGTACAGGGGAAGACGTAGAAGAGGATAGTGACAATATGATTGGTTATATCCACAGTTAGCGAACTCTATTCAGCCTCCAGCTTCTAGTACAGGGGAAGACGTAGAAGAGGATAGTGACAATATGATTGGTTATATCCACAGTTAGCGAACTCTATTCAGCCTCCAGCTTCTAGTACAGGGGAAGACGTAGAAGAGGATAGTGACAATATGATTGGTTATATCCACAGTTAGCGAACTCTATTCAGCCTCCAGCTTCTAGTACAGGGGAAGACGTAGAAGAGGATAGTGACAATATGATTGGTTATATCCACAGTTAGCGAACTCTATTCAGCCTCCAGCTTCTAGTACAGGGGAAGACGTAGAAGAGGATAGTGACAATATGATTGGTTATATCCACAGTTAGCGAACTCTATTCAGCCTCCAGCTTCTAGTACAGGGGAAGACGTAGAAGAGGATAGTGACAATATGATTGGTTATATCCACAGTTAGCGAACTCTATTCAGCCTCCAGCTTCTAGTACAGGGGAAGACGTAGAAGAGGATAGTGACAATATGATTGGTTATATCCACAGTTAGCGAACTCTATTCAGCCTCCAGCTTCTAGTACAGGGGAAGACGTAGAAGAGGATAGTGACAATATGATTGGTTATATCCACAGTTAGCGAACTCTATTCAGCCTCCAGCTTCTAGTACAGGGGAAGACGTAGAAGAGGATAGTGACAATATGATTGGTTATATCCACAGTTAGCGAACTCTATTCAGCCTCCAGCTTCTAGTACAGGGGAAGACGTAGAAGAGGATAGTGACAATATGATTGGTTATATCCACAGTTAGCGAACTCTATTCAGCCTCCAGCTTCTAGTACAGGGGAAGACGTAGAAGAGGATAGTGACAATATGATTGGTTATATCCACAGTTAGCGAACTCTATTCAGCCTCCAGCTTCTAGTACAGGGGAAGACGTAGAAGAGGATAGTGACAATATGATTGGTTATATCCACAGTTAGCGAACTCTATTCAGCCTCCAGCTTCTAGTACAGGGGAAGACGTAGAAGAGGATAGTGACAATATGATTGGTTATATCCACAGTTAGCGAACTATATTCAGCCTCCAGCTTCTAGTACAGGGGAAGACGTAGAAGAGGATAGTGACAATATGATTGGTTATATCCACAGTTAGCGAACTCTATTCAGCCTCCAGCTTCTAGTACAGGGGAAGACGTAGAAGAGGATAGTGACAATATGATTGGTTATATCCACAGTTAGCGAACTCTATTCAGCCTCCAGCTTCTAGTACAGGGGAAGACGTAGAAGAGGATAGTGACAATATGATTGGTTATATCCACAGTTAGCGAACTCTATTCAGCCTCCAGCTTCTAGTACAGGGGAAGACGTAGAAGAGGATAGTGACAATATGATTGGTTATATCCACAGTTAGCGAACTCTATTCAGCCTCCAGCTTCTAGTACAGGGGAAGACGTAGAAGAGGATAGTGACAATATGATTGGTTATATCCACAGTTAGCGAACTCTATTCAGCCTCCAGCTTCTAGTACAGGGGAAGACGTAGAAGAGGATAGTGACAATATGATTGGTTATATCCACAGTTAGCGAACTCTATTCAGCCTCCAGCTTCTAGTACAGGGGAAGACGTAGAAGAGGATAGTGACAATATGATTGGTTATATCCACAGTTAGCGAACTCTATTCAGCCTCCAGCTTCTAGTACAGGGGAAGACATAGAAGAGGATAGTGACAATATGATTGGTTATATCCACAGTTAGCGAACTCTATTCAGCCTCCAGCTTCTAGTACAGGGGAAGACGTAGAAGAGGATAGTGACAATATGATTGGTTATATCCACAGTTAGCGAACTCTATTCAGCCTCCAGCTTCTAGTACAGGGGAAGACGTAGAAGAGGATAGTGACAATATGATTGGTTATATCCACAGTTAGCGAACTCTATTCAGCCTCCAGCTTCTAGTACAGGGGAAGACGTAGAAGAGGATAGTGACAATATGATTGGTTATATCCACAGTTAGCGAACTCTATTCAGCCTCCAGCTTCTAGTACAGGGGAAGACGTAGAAGAGGATAGTGACAATATGATTGGTTATATCCACAGTTAGCGAACTCTATTCAGCCTCCAGCTTCTAGTACAGGGGAAGACGTAGAAGAGGATAGTGACAATATGATTGGTTATATCCACAGTTAGCGAACTCTATTCAGCCTCCAGCTTCTAGTACAGGGGAAGACGTAGAAGAGGATAGTGACAATATGATTGGTTATATCCACAGTTAGCGAACTCTATTCAGCCTCCAGCTTCTAGTACAGGGGAAGACGTAGAAGAGGATAGTGACAATATGATTGGTTATATCCACAGTTAGCGAACTCTATTCAGCCTCCAGCTTCTAGTACAGGGGAAGACGTAGAAGAGGATAGTGACAATATGATTGGTTATATCCACAGTTAGCGAACTCTATTCAGCCTCCAGCTTCTAGTACAGGGGAAGACGTAGAAGAGGATAGTGACAATATGATTGGTTATATCCACAGTTAGCGAACTCTATTCAGCCTCCAGCTTCTAGTACAGGGGAAGACGTAGAAGAGGATAGTGACAATATGATTGGTTATATCCACAGTTAGCGAACTCTATTCAGCCTCCAGCTTCTAGTACAGGGGAAGACGTAGAAGAGGATAGTGACAATATGATTGGTTATATCCACAGTTAGCGAACTCTATTCAGCCTCCAGCTTCTAGTACAGGGGAAGACGTAGAAGAGGATAGTGACAATATGATTGGTTATATCCACAGTTAGCGAATTCTATTCAGCCTCCAGCTTCTAGTACAGGGGAAGACGTAGAAGAGGATAGTGACAATATGATTGGTTATATCCACAGTTAGCGAACTCTATTCAGCCTCCAGCTTCTAGTACAGGGGAAGACGTAGAAGAGGATAGTGACAATATGATTGGTTATATCCACAGTTAGCGAACTCTATTCAGCCTCCAGCTTCTAGTACAGGGGAAGACGTAGAAGAGGATAGTGACAATATGATTGGTTATATCCACAGTTAGCAAACTCTATTCAGCCTCCAGCTTCTAGTACAGGGGAAGACGTAGAAGAGGATAGTGACATATATGATTGGTTATTTATACAATCTTATGGGGGTTAGGAAAAAAGATATATACAAAAATCCTAACATCAGGTGAAAATATACGTTTCCTAAAGCTAAAACAGATAACTGTGAGACCAAACGGTGGTGCGAGGAATGCAGGCCATTGTGTTACAAAGGTTTGGTAGAGCTTTTGACACGGCAGAAAGAAGGTTTAGGGGTCATACAGGACGAAAATGAACATAAAATGATATTTACAATAATCAAACAAAACCAAAATGTCGATTTAAACAATAGATTAGCAAATACAATTATGGAATTTTTGGTTGAAGCAGGGGAAGGATAATAATGGAGGAAGAGGAAGGTCCAATGGTAATTCCAGAGGAGGAAGAAGGAGCTTTAACAGAGACAGGGATACTTGCAATTATTGTAAACACTGGGGACATTGGGTTGGAGACTGTAACGTTAGAATACAGGATGAGGAGAGATGAAGATATGGAAATAGAGAGAGGGGAAATTGGACTCCTGCCCAACCGCACCCTAATTCCCAGAATACACCTAGAGAGGAGAAGGCCGGGTAATCTATTATGGGGACAATGACATACAACACCGATAAGCAGGGAGGAGGTTAAACACATAATCAATGCCCCCACAACACCGATAAGCAGGGAGGAGGTTAAACACATGATCAATGCACCACAACACCGATAAGCAGGGAGGAAGTTAAACACATGATCAATGCACCACAACACCGATAAGCAGGGAGGAGGTTAAACACATGATCAATGCACCACAACACCAATAAGCAGGGAGGAGGTTAAACACATGATCAATGCACCACAATTGCATATTTCGGTTAGCCCATTAGATATACCACAGTTAAGTTTATGTGTATCTGGTAAAATAATTCAATTTCTAATAGATACAGGGGCAACTATGTCATGTTTAAGGCATGATTGAAGGTGTCCTTTAAGTAATCAGAAAGTCCAGTCTATCGGAATTAGTGGAACTATGCTAATTGATCCTATATCTCTCCCATTACAAATTGATTTGGAGGATATAATTTTTCAACATTCATGTATAGGAAGCGCTGCAACTCCTATGGCGTTAATGGGAAGAGACCTTTTAAGTCAACTCAATGCGACCATTTTTTGTTCACCAGATGGCATCGAGGTACATGGAACAACATCGGCTATTTTATGAACAAAGAGCAGGAAGTCATTTTAATCTGAAAGGGTGCATAATAAAGTATATGAATGAGTATGATCATTTGATATGTTTGGATAATACGCTTTGATATAACATTATATTGTGGTTCCGTAAATCAATGCCAATCATATAATATGAAGGAGTGGTATGGAGAGCGTGAGGTTATTTTAGAGTGTAGTGGAAAAGTATATATGTTTTAATGAGAGGCTTGACTTTGACGGAGTTTCCTGAAGGTTAGAGAATTGGTGAGGATCCAATGACAGGAAGGTCAGTGTCCTGGAAACTACTGTCTGGTTTTTTTGGTTCCGCTGGGAGTTTGTTTGAAGAAGTTGATTTGTGTCGATTAAGAATCGTAAAAAAAAAACACGAAAGGATTGTTTGATGTGAGTACCTAGGAGTTTCTAACGTTCTATATGGAGTATGTGACGATGTGAAAATAGGATGAATTTTATGTGTGTGTAATCGATTACTAGAGAGGTGATAAAGTGATCATTTGAATAATATGTATGTATTAACTTGCTCACCCTAACGTAGACGTACGTCAGGGGTGGGAAATAATTAACAAATGTATTCTGAGTTTGAGCCGTTGATGGATAATTTGATAGAGATAAGGTTTAAGAAATGAACTACCCATAAGGAGTGGAATTTATAGAGTCATTGGGCTATTTGTCATTTCAATAGCATTGGGTAAATGGAATAGAGTAAAATCAGGGTTTCTGAGAGTAATTCAGCTGTAAGTGTCATAATGGGTTAAGTTTGGTGTACCCGGATCACTGGTTGCTGTCGAAAGGGAGGAGGTAAAAGGGTAGTGAGTGTTAACGGTGTGAAATGGGTAGCTAGTTAGTGGTGTTAACTAGTAGTGTTTAGATTGGTGACGTAACTTGCTCTGCGACCTTGAAGGAGTTGTTTGCCTCGCTCTGCAAGGTCGCGCCTTTTGTTTGAATGACTGTTGTTAATGTGTGCAGAGGGTCCCTGGTTCAAGACCATGTAGGGAAGGAAGCAAAACTGTCACATTGATGCTGTTGACCTGAATCACTGATTTAATTGATAAGATTATACGAAAGAGATTGTCCTACCAAACCATAGTGGCATTGGATAATATAGTAGTTTCAGTGGCATCTCTGTGAATGGAGGTTTTATGTGTTTTGACTATAACTTAACAATAATCTGTAACATGCTAAAGTACTGTTAGATGGAAAGACAGCAGTAGAGGATAAAGGAGATTGTAGAGGGTTTTCTGTGTTAAAAGGAAAGTAGGTTAATTGGGAGATGAGAAATGTCGAATTGGATTGTTTGAAAAGGAAAGTAGGTTAATTGGGAGATGAGAAATGTCGAATTGGATTGTTTGAAAAGGAAAGTAGGTTAATTGGGAGATGAGAAATGTCGAATTGGATTGTTTGAAAAGGAAAATAGGTTAATTGGGAGATGAGAAATGTTGAATTGGATTGTTTGAAAGGGAGAATAGGTTAATTGAGAGATGAGAAATGTTGAATTGGATTGTTTGAGTTGACTAATATTAAAATAATGCCGTCTAGTTATGTGAATGCAAATATGTTATTAGGTAGTGGTGGTTTGTGGATAGAATTTACTGATGCCATCTAATAACAGATTAGCCTCTATAAAGACTTTGGATGTATTTGAAGTGTGATTATAGTGTATTCTGTGTTACTCCTTTGTCAATCCAATACTAACTGAATAGTGAATGAATGTATTTACAGTGAATCAATCAATCAATACAGTGTGATTATAGTGTGTTCTGTGTAATTCCTTTGTCTTTTCCAACACTAACTGAATGGTGAATGAATGTATTTGCAGTGAATCAATCAATCAATACAGTGTTTGAACAAAACTCAACTCCAGTTGAAGAACTGGGACAAGCTACAAATCTCATTGTGGGGTAGGCCACATGTTATGAAGATGGTTAAAGCTCCTAAACTGAATTACATCATCAGCATGTTTCCACTGTCCATACCTGCCTACACCTTTAACACCATAGACAAAATGATTCATTTGGACTATTAAAAGGGCCAGGATGAACCAAGCTAGATTACAGGTAAAGATTTAGAAGGGAGGATTAAAGCTCCCTAACATGTAATTATAGCAAGAAGCCTTTATAACTGCCCAAATAGGCTCTCTTTATTGAGAACTCTAATAGGCCAATTTGGGTTGACACGGAAGAAGAACTTAATGCCCCATTTGGAGCATCATATTATCTGAGTCAACACTTAAATGTGGGACTGCAGAATCCCATATTATAAGAGACAGACATCTTCACCTTTCCTGACAAGCTCTGCTTCGTTATGGAACAACCATAAATACAAATGAGGAGGAAAGGTGGTTGTCTGGAAAGAGTGGGATAGGTTTTGTTTTAGCCTCAACACTAATACATTTCACTTTTGCGCTATGTGTCAACTTTTATTTGAGTGTGGCTGTGGAAGACTGGTCCCTTGATGATGTCTGCAAGTGGCTGAGTACCAATGATCTCCATGATTCCATCCCATCATTCCAAGGTTCACAATCTTTCTGAAGAATGCCAACTCTCTTCAATTGTCCACTTTGCAACGAGCATACTGTCTTTGTGTCCAAACGACTCACACATATTGGCCTCTATCACCAGCATGAACCACATTTTCTAATTACCTGTGGAATTAATGGGTGTGGGAAAGCAAATAGATGTTTCAGCGCCTATCGGTCATACATCTACCAAAACCACAGAGCTTTTAAGCTCCAACTTAGATGAGAATTGCCCTCATGATGAATTTGAGACTGGGACTGATCCCATTGAAGATGACATTAGTGATGTAGAGAGTCTGCCAGAGGCTGAATATGTTCAAGCCACAGAGATCAACACTGAGCAGCTAATTGAAGGTCTCAAAATCAATATCTGTCTTTTAATTTTGAAAATCATGAAAGAACACTGCATCCCAGCTACGGTACATAATAGCATTGTTGAGGACCTCAGAACCATTTTTGATGCATTTATGACACACTACAGTGATCCTCTCAGGTTTCATCTTACAAATAAGCAAATAAATGTGGATGAAGATGGGACTTGCTTAACAACTCTGCAGTATTTGAGGAATGCATTAGATGCATAAGCTCTGAGTGGATGCTGGAGCATTACTGTGTGAAAGAATTGGACATGGTCAGGCCAATTGAAGTACCACTGAGCAACAAAGAAGGTTATAAAACAAGGGGATTTCAATACAGCTACATGGTCCCGAGGGTATATGAATATAAAGAGACATGAGACAAAACAATCATAATGAATAAGATTACATGGACAGGGGGACCTGATCCTAGGTCAGCAATCCTCCTCTGAGACACTTCCCAGGAGTCACCAGGACCAAGAAACATAACACTTACTGTTGTAAAGTCTAGTTACAGCAGGTGTTTACTGCCATCTAGTGGAAGATACCAATAAAACACTTTATTATCAGGGTGTGGAGACGGTTGAGCTGAAACAGAAAGTAAAGTTGTTCTTTTGTACAGGATCCATTTTGAGAGACAGAGCAGAAAACACGATATGGAGAGAACTAAAAAATAAAGTGAGTATTTCTAAGTATTTCTGAATAATAATCTATTCTAAAGGACAGAGTAAGAATGAATACCTGGAATGAGATATTACTAGTTAGTAGAACTGCTACTTGAGCTGAGTTGCTGACAGACAGCAGTTTTCAAAGTGGAAACTAATCAGTAGGCCTACATGTTATGAGGTAGGCTATTATCATTGTCATTAAAGTAAGCCTATAACTTCAGTTTATTGTTGTTGTAGCCTTGTGTTATTATGTAATTAATAATGGCCGTGTTTAGTTAATTCAATTGGAAGTTATCAAGTGTCACCATGGTCACAGTTCTATTTCTATTGCTGATCAGATGTTAGAATGCATTAGATTGAAGGTAACAGTCAGCCAGATTAGGCTACAGGTATAAAAACAACCTGGCTGTTGTTGACAAGCATGGACCTATTCAGTTCATATCCATATTATTAATATTTAATACAGATTGAAATTACGACCCCATCCTCAGTAGCCTATTCCAGCAGGCTACTGGGCAACAGAAGCACTTCCTACCTCAAAATCGTCTTGCTATTCATGTTAAATAAATTCATCTGTCAATTTGAACTAAGCAAGCTGCTAAATCATTCAGCTTACATCTTGCCTACATCTTGCCCAGGCTACTGGAGGCTGTCTGAAATAAGATGTAGGCCTATCAGGGGCTATGTTTTGGCCTAGTTTTCAGGCCTGGTGGAGGAGTCATTGGGCTAGAAAAAGTAATTGCATTACATCACCTGACTGTTTGGATGTGTCTGTTAGTAAACTGTTTTATTTCGAAGAGATAATGAATCAAAGAGAACAATTGACATTCAAATTAGTTGTCACTGTGTTAAAGACAACCAACATGCTGGATCTCTGTTTAGGGGTCAGTGCTCTAAAATGAGTCTCTCTGGGGAGATAGAGGAGGGGGACCCTGCCTCTAAAATGAGTCTCTCTGGGGAGAGAGAGGAGGGGGGCCCTGCCTCTAAAATGAGTCTCTCTGGGGAGAGAGAGGAGGGGGGCCCTGCCTCTAAAATGAGTCTCTCTTGGGGACATGACACCAAAGCTAAGAGGTGAGCTGACAAAATTGTTTAAGAATTTATATTCCAAAACGCTATATACAAAAAAAAATCACATTTGTGTTTTTTCATCAGAAATGATTACTAATGGGTACCTTCAATATAACTGTTCTAGATTTTAGATGTGTATGAAAATGATTATTTTTTCTGCAAAACGCTTTATATCCATTGTTTAGTTGGAATGGAATGTTCGTATCCTGTATATTTGACTGTGATATGTGGTTGTCTCACCTAGCTATTATAAGATTAATGTATTTACAGATGAATGTTTGTCTCTGTTGTGTAATGTTTGTCTCTGTTGTGTTGAAGCCCAATCAAGCAGGAGAGACCAGCCTCCCCTGTACCCAGCTGTGTGTCCATGAAGAGTGACCGGTCTATGAGACCTCCTTTATACTTTGGAGAGGGAGACTTTTCTAGTGAACAAAGGTAAGAAGAACTCATGGGTCATGGTCAGTGAGTTAAACAACACTGTCTCTAGTCATTTCTCCTCTCCCATTTTCCCATTAATTTTTGTTGTTTTCATAATCCATAGGCTAATCCTTTTTTCAATTTTCATAGTCCTTAAACAATATTAAACTAACACAACATTCCCTCCCTGTGTGTGTGTGTGTCTGTCAGTGAGTGTGTGTGTGTGTGTGTGTGTGTGTGCACTCCCTGGATGAGGAGATGTAATCTCTATCCTGATTTCCTAGTCACTTTTACCCCTACCTACATGTACATATTACCTCAACTACCTGGTACCCCTGCACATTGACTCAGTACTGGTACTCCTTGTATATAGTCTAGTTATTACCTCAACTACCTGGTACCCCTGCACATTGACTCAGTACTGGTACTCCTTGTATATAGTCTAGTTATTACCTCAACTACCTGGTACCCCTGCACATTGACTCAGTACTGGTACTCCTTGTATATAGTCTAGTTATTACCTCAACTACCTGGTACCCCTGCACATTTACTCAGTACTCCTTATAGCCTCATTATTGTTATGTTATTGTGTTACTATGTCCTTTTTTTTATTTAGCTAATTTTTCTTACTTTTTAACAGCATTGTTGGGAAAAGGCTCATAAGTAAGCATTTCACGGCAAAGTTTACACCTCTTGTATTCGGCGCATGTGAGAAATAAAATTTGATTTGAAGCTCATTGGCAGAGACACGTCATCGGGTCAAACGGTCGTCTCGTGCCTGACAGCACATGTGCAGGCCGTGAAATCACTACTTTGATATAAAGTTGTTTTTGACAAACATGAAAACGTGTGTTTGTCCCTTTCATGAAGTTGGAGTAATAACGTTAAATGTTAAACTACTTAATTCAGAACAATTAGAAAATTAACAAGTAAGGAAGTCATTTTTACTTCTTTGAGTTCTCAAACCCCAAACCATGGCCATGTCTTTTTCCATTCAAATCTTTCCTTAACATTATAATTATTTCACAGTACTGATCACGGATCAGCTTCTAGGGAGATTGAGGCGGCTTATTCTTACCCAATAAAAATGCACTAAATCACAGATTTGGCACATCATTTCGGACATGTTAGGCTACACATGAAATATATTGAGACAAATTACAGATAACAGTAGCCTACAAGTAGCAAAATATAACTCAATTGATTGAACATGAAGTGTATTTCAATACGATTGAAATAGGACTATAGCCTACTGTTTATATTTTAATGCAGTCATCTCGGTTTTCATTTGAAGCATCATTTTATACATTGCTTGTTTTATCAACTGCAAAGACATTGGCAACTTTGTATTTGTAAGTCAACTTTGTTCTGAAGTTATCGGCGGTCACAGATGGATAAACCATGTGATTCTATGTTTAAGGGAGATATTCTGTGTATAAAGTGACGCGGGAGGGCAAAGAAAGCTTCTAACGATGCACTTAGCTGTTCCACTAGTTGTCTGAGGCAGGTGTTAGAATACGAGCGTTTCCAAGTGCAACGTTAATAACAATGGTTTTTTGAAACAGCTCAGAGATTTAACAATGCTCCTACGAAGATTCTAATGATGAACATTTGTTATATTTTTTAGGGGGTAGATCAGCTTTAATATTGCAGATAGATTGTAACTTCCATCAATGTAATTGTCTGAATCACTTCCAATATATTTTTTTGGCAAATATATATATATATATATATATATATATATATATATATATATATATATATATATATATATATATCCTTTTTAAAAATATATACCCCTTCCCTAATTGGAGTAAACTAGTGAACAACAATGCTTAGGCCTCTACTTCCAGCTTATAGATACAGTGAGGGAAAAAAGTATTTGATTCCCTGCTGATTTTGTACGTTTGCCCACTGACAAAGAAATGATCAGTCTATAATTTTAATGGTAGGTTTATTTGAACAGTGAGAGACAGAATAACAACAAAAAAATCCAGGCACACGGGAAATACACGAGCTCCACCGAGCTTCACTAACCTCCACAATAAACAATCACCCACACAGACAAGGAAGCAGAGGGAACACTTATACAATGACTAATGAGGGAATAAGGACCTGGAGTGTGTGATTGAAGACAAGACAAATGGAGTAATGATAAATGGATCGGCAGTAGCTAGTAAGCCGGTGACGCCGAACGCCTAATCCTGCCCGAACAAGGAGGGGAGGCAGCCTCGGCGGAAGTCGTGATAGTACCCACTCCATGACGCGCGGCTCCAGCAGTGCGCCGACCCCGGCCTCGAGGACGGCCAGGAGATCGCGGAGCAGGGCGAGCCGGATGGTGACGGTGGAAATCCCGTAACATGGAGGGATCGAGGATATCCCTCACCGGGACAAAGCATCGTTCCTCTGGACCGTACCCCTCCCACTCCACGAGGTACTGAAGGCCCCCCACCCGATGCATCGAATCCAGGATGGAACGGACAGAGTACGCCGGGGCCCCCTCGATGTCCAGAGGAGGTGGAGGGACCTCCCGCACCTCAGACTCCTGGAGCGGACCAGCTACCACTGGCCTGAGGAGAGACACATGAAACGAGGGGTTAATGCGGTAATCAGGGGGAAGTAATAACCTATAAGTGACCTCATTGACTCTCCTCAGGACTTTGAACGGCCCCACAAACCGCGGGCTCAGCTTCCGGCAGGGCAGGCGGAGAGGCAGATTCCGGGTCGAGAGCCAGACCCGATCACCCGGTACGAAGACCGGGGCCTCACTGCGGTGGCGGTCAGCGTTGGCCTTCCGACGACGCACGGCGCGTTGGAGGTGAATGTGGGCAGCATCCCACGTCTTCTCTGCGCGCCGAAACATGTCATCCACCGCAGGAGCCTTGGTCTGGCTCTGGTGCCATGGTGCCAGAACCGGTTGGTAACCTAGAACACACTGGAAAGGAGTTAGGTTAGTGGAGGAGTGGCGGAGAGAGATCTGGGCATATTCTGCCCACGGTAAGAACACCGACCACTCCCCCGGCCAGTACAGTAGGACCGCAGGAACCTACCCACGTCCTGATTTACCCGTTCCACCTGCCCATTACTTTCGGGGTGGAACCCAGAGGTCAGGCTGACCGAGACCCCCAGACCCCGGTCAGACACTATATCCTCTGGTACCCCGTAGTGCCGGAAGACGTGTGTAAACAGGGCCTCCGCAGTCTGCAGGGCCGTGGGGAGACCGGGCAGAGGAAGGAGGCGGCAGGGTTTAGAAAAGTGGTCCACAACGACCAGGATGGTGGTGTTACCTTGGAAGAGGGGAAGATCAGTTAGAAAATCAACACTTAAGTGAGACCATGGTTGTTGTGGAACTGGTAAAGGTTGTAAGCTACTTTACCAACCTTTATGAAAATGGATATGTAGCGTTTTGGAATTAAATTGTTCTTATGTTTCCCCGTCTGAGCTCAGAGTAGATGAGAGATGTAATGTTTGTCTCTGTTGTGTTGAAGCCCAATCAAGCATGAGAGACCAGCCTCCCCTGTACCCAGCTGTGTGTCCATGAAGAGTGACTGGTCTATGGAACTTCCTATAGTGTTTAGAGAGGGAGACTTTTCTACTGAACAAAGGTAAGAAGAACTCATGGGTCTGTCTCTAGTCATTTCTCCTCTCCCATTTTCCTATTTATTTTAGTTGTTTTCATAATCCATAGGCTAAACCTTTTTTCCATTTTCATAGTCCTGAAACAATATTAAACTAACACAACATTCCCTGTGTGTGTGTGTGTGTGTGTGTGTGTGTGTGTGTGTGTGTGTGTGTGTGTGTATGTGTGTGTGTGTGTACTCCCTGGATGAGGAGATGTAATCTTATGTTTTGTCCACAGAAACCAACAGGAGAGATCAGAATCAGAGATTCTCAGTGGTCAGTCTTCCCAGAGTCATCAAACAGACCTGGCCTCCATATTCAGTGTATGTGGTCCTGTTATGTACATTTGTTTTTGTTTACCTCAAGTAAAGTTGATCTGTCAATCATTCATTCATGTGTTAATGAGAAAGCATTTCTTCTCTTGCTTAACTTATTTACTTTATTTATTTCAGTTGCTTGAAGAGAATATTATGACATTTGTGAAGAACGAGCTGAAGATGTTCAAGAGGATTCTTAGTCCAGAACTCCCAGAAGGCTTTGAGAGTCAGAAGCAGGATAAGGAAGTGGTGGACGCTGAAGATGAGAAGCAGGAGAGCAGTGCCAGAGAGGGGGCTCTGAAGATCACACTGCACGTCCTGAGAAAAATGAACCAGAAGGAGCTTGCTGACACACTGGAGAAAAGTAAGAGCTGTCTGCCTCATGTTGAATGCTGTTTTATAACATTTAAAAGCTGTAGCTAAAGTACAGCTAAAGTAGCTGTGTATCGCAATGATATTATAGCAGCCTTAACATAGCACCTAGTGACCTCATCAAGTAGCAGAAGAATGTGTTGTGTTGATTCATTGAGAGAGAGAGAGAGAGAGAGAGAGAGAGAGAGAGAGAGAGAGAGAGAGAGAGAATAATATAATCAGTCACACCAGTCTGTAATGCATTATGAAAACATTTACAGATTTATACAGACAGTTAAGAGAATAAATTATTTTTTATTTAAAATGTTATAACAGTCCTACAATACTGTAGGCATTAAAACAGACATAATATTAATATCCTCTGTGTTATTTCTTCA
Source organism: Coregonus lavaretus (assembly GCF_964263955.1). Classification (NCBI taxonomy): domain Eukaryota; kingdom Metazoa; phylum Chordata; class Actinopteri; order Salmoniformes; family Salmonidae; genus Coregonus; species Coregonus lavaretus. The sequence goes on along the minus strand of NW_028162922.1, from coordinate 18,796 downwards.
TTCAGATGAGCTTGCTCTGATTTGCCAACGTGGACTCAAATCTAATCTAAAGAAGAAGTTTCAATGTGTATTTGAGGGGATCGCTAAACAAGGAAACCCAACACTTCTCAATAAGATCTACACAGAGCTCTACATCACAGAGGGTGGAACAGGAGAGGTCAATAATGAACATGAGTTGAGACAGATTGAGACAACAACCAGGAAACAAGCAAGACCAGAGACTGCAGTCAAATGTAACGACATCTTCAAACCCTTAACTGGACAAGACAAACTTATCAGAACTGTAATGACAAAGGGAGTCGCTGGCATTGGAAAAACAGTCTCTGTGCAGAAGTTCATTCTGGACTGGGCTGAAGGAAAAGCAAATCAGGATGTCCAATTTGTATTTTCATTCCCTTTTCGGGAGCTGAATTTGATGAAAGCTGAAAAACACACTTTCGTTGAACTTCTCAATCACTTCTCAATCGAAACCAGAGAATCAAGAATCTCCAACTACGACAAGTACAAAGTTCTGTTCATCTTTGATGGTCTGGATGAGTGCCGACTGCCCCTAGACTTCCAGACGAACAAGATCTGTTGTGACGTCACAGAGTCAACCTCAGTGGATGTTCTGCTGACAAATCTCATCAAGGGAAATCTGCTTCCCTCTGCTCTCCTCTGGATAACTACCCGACCTGCAGCAGCCAATAAGATCCCTTCAGGGTGTGTTGACCAGGTGGCAGAGGTACGAGGGTTCAATGACCCACAGAAGGAGGAGTACTTCAGGAAGAGATTCAGTGATCAGGACCTGGCCAACAGAATCATCTCACACATAAAGACATCAAGGAGCCTCCACATCATGTGCCACATTCCAGTCTTCTGTTGGATTTCTGCAATCGTCCTTGAACACATGCTGAAACATAAGAGAGAAGAGATGCCCAAGACTCTGACTGAGATGTTCATACACCTTGTGGTGTTTCATACCAAACAGAAGAATGAAAAGTATCTTGGGAAAGAAGAGACAGGTCCACACTGGAATAAAGAGAGCATTCTGTCACTGGGAAAACTGGCTTTTCAACAGCTTGTGAATGGCAATCTGATTTTCTATGAAAAAGACCTGAAAGAGGCTGGCATTGATGTCAATGAAGCCTCAGTGTACTCAGGATTGTGCACACAGCTCTTTAAAGAGGAATGTGGGCTGTACCAGGAAAAGGTGTACTGCTTCGTGCATCTGAGCATTCAGGAGTTTCTGGCTGCTGTATATGTGTTCCTCTCATTCATCAACAACAATGAGAATCTAATGGCAAAACCTCAATCAACCAGGAACTTTTTTGCACTGTTCAGAGACAAGCCTGAAGTTACTTTCTACAAGAGTGCTGTGGATAAAGCCTTACAAAGTGAGACGGGAAACCTGGACCTTTTCCTCCGCTTCCTTCTGGGCCTCTCACTGGAGTCCAATCAGAAGTACTTACGAGGTCTACTGACAAAGACAAGAAGCAGCTCACAGAGCCATGAAGAAACAGTCAAGTACATCAAGGAGAAGATCAGGGAGAATCCCTCTCCAGAGAGGTGCATCAATCTGTTCCACTGTCTGAATGAACTGAATGACCATTCTCTAGTGGAGGAGATCCAAAGCTACCTGAGCTCAGGAAGTCTCTCAGAAGAAGAACTGTCACCTGCACAGTGGTCAGCTCTGGTCTTTGTGTTGCTGACTTCAGAAAAGGAGCTGGATGTGTTTGACCTGAAGAAATACTCCAGATCAGAGGAAGGTCTTCTGAGGCTGCTGCCAGTGGTCAAAGCCTCCAGAGCTGCTCTGTGAGTAAATAAATGTATATTTAAGTACTAATCATCAGTTTAGAGAAAAATATATATTATAGTATGTATATAATACTATATTGAAAAACATATTGAATCACTGCATTGATGTTCACATTAGTATAACAATATGACCATACAATTCTAGGAGACAGAAGATGAATCTATATGTTGTTTAAGAGAATAAACCAAATGCATCTGCCATTGTCCTTCTACACTACTGGTGTTAAATTAACAGTGTGTTTGTGAAATCATGATGATCTCTCTGTCAGGCTGTCAGGCTGTGGAGTCACAGAGGAAGGCTGTGCTTCTCTGGTCTCAGCTCTGAAGTCAAACCCCTCACACCTGAGAGAGCTGGATCTGAGTAACAATGACCTGAAGGATTCAGGAGGGAAGCTGCTCTCTGCTGGACTGGGGAATCCCCACTGTAAACTGGAGACTCTGAGGTCAGTATTCCTGTATCACTCAATGAACACACACACACTGAACACACACTGGACACACACACACACACAGGACACACATACTATACACACACACACTGGACACACACACATACACACACTGGACACACACACTAGACACACAACCTGGACACACACTCATTGGACAACACACACACACACACTGGACACACACACACTGGACACACACACACACACACACACACACAAGGATTAATTGAGTAGTGTTTAGAAACATGTTATCTACTGTTAATAATGATACATTCATTCATTTATATACAGTACCAGTCAATAGTTTGGACACACCTACTCATTCAAGGTTTTTTCTTTATTTGAATTTTTTTTTACATTGTAGAATAATAGTGAAGACCTCAACACTATGAAATAACACATATGGAATCATGTAGTAACCAAAAAAGTGTTAAACAAATCAAAATATATGTTATATTTGAAAATCTTCAAATAGCCACCCTTTGCCTTGATGACAGCTTTGCACACTCTTGGCATTTTCTCAACCAGCTTCACCTGGAATGCTTTTCCAACAGTCTTGAAGGAGTTCCCACATATGCTGAGCACTTGTTGGCTGCTTTTCCTTCACTCTGCGATCCAACTCATCCCAAACCATCTCAATTGGGTTGAGGTTGGGTGATTGTTGAGGCCAGGTCATCTGATGCAGCACTCAATCACTCTCCTTCTTGGTCAAATAGAGGTGTGTTGAGTCATTGTCCTGTTAAAAAACAAATGATAGTCCCACTAAGCTCAAACCAGATGGGATGGCGTGACGCTGCTGAATTCTGTGGTAGCCATGCTGGTTAAGTGTGGTTAAATTCTAAATAAATCACAGACAGTGTCACCAGCAAAGCACCCCCACACCATAACACCTCCTCCTCCATGCTTTACGGTGGAAACTACACATGTGGAGATCATCCGTTCACCCACACCGCTTCTCACAAAGAGACAGCGGTTGGAACCAACAATCTCAAATTTGGACTCTAGACCAAAGGACAAATGTCCACCTGTGTAATGTCCATTGCTCGTGATTCTTGGCTCAAGCAGGTCTCTTCTTCTTATTGGTGTCCTTTAGTAGTGATTTCTTTACAGCAATTCGACCATGAAGGCCTGATTCACACAGTCCCCTCTGAACAGTTGATGTTGAGATGTGTCTGTGACTTGAACTCTGTGAAGCATTTATTTGGGCTGTAATTTCTGAGGCTGGTAACTCTAATGAACGTATCCTCTGCAGCAGAGGTAACTCTGGGTCTTCCATTCCTGTGGCAGTCCTAATGAGAGCCAGTTTCATCATAGCGCTTGATGGTTTTTGTGACTGCACTTGTTCTTAAAGTTCTTAAAATGTTCCTTATTGACTGACCTTCATGTCTTAAAGCAATGATGTCTTAAAGCAATGATGGACTGTCGTTTCTCTTTGCTTATTTGAGCTGTTCTTGCCATAATATGGACTTGGTCTTTTACCAAATAGGGTTATCTTCTGTATACCAACCCTACCTTGTCACAACACAACTGATTGGCTCAAATGCATTAACAAGGAAAGAAATTCCACAAATTAACTTTTAAGAATGCACACCTGTTAATTGAAATGCATTCCAGGTGACTACCTCATGAAGCTGGTTGAGAGAATGCCAAGAGTGTGCAAAGCTGTCATCAAGGCAAAGGGTGGCTATTTGAAGAATCTCAAATATAACATATATTTTAATTTGTTTAACACTTCTTTGGTTACTACATGATTCCATATGTGTTATTTCATAGTTATAATGTCTTCACTATTATTCTACAATGTTTTTTTTTACTAATTTGAATGAGTAGGTGTGTTCAAACTTTTGACTGATAGTGTATATATACATATATGAATAGATATGGCAGGTTTCAGGACTCTGATGTATCTGAAAATGTTTTTAAAATATATTTTCACCACCAAAGAATAGCAGTGTGGTTTTAATATGATTTGACTCTTGCAGGCTGTCAGGCTGTCTAGTCACAGAGGAAGGCTGTGCTTCTCTGATCTCAGCTCTGAAGTCAAACCCCTCACACCTGAGAGAGCTGGATCTGAGTAACAATAACCTGAAGGATTCAGGAGTGAAGCTGCTCTCTGCTGGACTGGGGAATCCCCACTGTAAACTGGAGACTCTGAGGTCAGTATTCCTGTAGTTGGTCAACAAGTGATAACTGTTCACCAGATCCACATGTGTTTACCAGGCACACATAGTCCACACCATATGTGTTTGGACAGTGAAGCTTACAGTTTTACATTTGGTGCTATGCTCCAGCATCTTGGATTTGAGATAAAATGTTTCATATTAGGCAACAGTATGTAATGTCTCCTTTTATTTGATGTTAATGGTGAGAGGTTAGCATGTTTTGTTGTATCCTCTGTAACTCTCTCACTCATTATTAAAATTACTCCAGTCATCATTCACCATTCAGTTACTATTGGGCAAAACATAACCCAAAACACAACCAAAACAAACTGCAAATGCAACCAATGAGTTTACAACCAAACACTCAACTTTTGACTACTTTAATACACTATAAGTGAAATGGTCAGAATACTTATGACTTCTTCAAAAGTGGGGGACTAGATACATAAAGTGCTTTCATTTCTAAACGGTGAAACAGATATGTATTCAAATATCCTCAAATAAAAGGTGACATTATATACTGTCACCTTATATGAAACATTTGATCTCAAATCCAAAATGCTGGAGTATAGAGCCACATTTAAAATGTTAGCTTCACTGTCAAAATAGATATGGTGTGGACTGTATACTCAATACAATCTAAATCTGATACCTCACTGTCTGTCTTTTGACTGATACTGCTTTTTAAACTGCTCTGGTCAGTCTACTCAAATATTTGTACTATACATGTTTCTCTCTACAATCAATATATGATCATTTCTAATAATGAAACATTCATTAATTTATGAATAGATATGGCAGGTTTCAGGACACTGATATATCTGAATATGTTGAAAAAATATACTGCCACTATTTTCACCACCAAAGAATAGCAGTGTGGTTTTAATATAATTTTACTCTTTGCAGGCTGTCACGCTGTCTAGTCACAGATGAAGGCTGTGCTTCTCTGGTCTCAGCTCTGAAGTCAAACCCCTCAGACCTGAGAGAGCTGGATCTGAGTAACAATGACCTGAAGGATTCAGGAGTGAAGCTGCTCTCTGCTGGACTGGGGGATCCCCACTGTAAACTGGAGACTCTGAGGTCAGTATTCCTGTAGTTGGTCAACAAGTGATAACTGTTCACCAGATCCACGTGTTTACCAGACACACATAGTCCACACAATATGTGTTTGGACAGTGAAGCTTACAGTTTTACATTTGGTGCTATACTACATCATTTTGGATTTGAGATAAAATGTTTCATATTAGGCAACAGTACAGAATGTCACCTTTTATTTGATGTTAATGGTGAGAGGTTAGTATGTTTTGTTGTATCCTCTGTAACTTTCTCATTCATTATTCTTCATGATTCATTCATGATTTTTCTTAATCATGGCATCATCAGGATTCAGTTAGTAGTGTTTAGAAACATGTTATCTACTCACTTAGACAGAAAATTACTCCAGTCATCATCCACCATTCAGTTACTATTGGACAAAACATAACCCAAAACACAACCAAAACAAACTGCAAATGCAACCAACGAGTTTGGGACCAAATACTAAACTTTTGACTACTTTAATACACTATAAGTGAATTGGTCAGAATACTTATGACTTCTTCAAATAGGGGGACTAGATACATAAAGTGATTCATTTCTAAACGGTGAAACAGATATGTATGAAAATACCCTCAAATAAAAGGTTATATTATATACTGTCACCTCATATGAAACATTTGATCTCAAATCCAAAATGCTGGAGTATAGAGCCACATTTAAAATGTTAGCTTCACTGTCAAAATAGATATGGTGTGGACTGTATACTCAATACAATCTAAATCTGATACCTCACTGTCTGTCTTTTGACTGATACTGCTTTTTAAACTGCTCTGGTCAGTCTACTCAAATATTTGTACTATACATGTTTCTCTCTACAATCAATATATGATCATTTCTAATAATGAAACATTCATTAATTTATTAATAGATATGGCAGGTTTCAGGACACTGATATATCTGAATATGTTGAAAAAATATACTGCCACTATTTTCACCACCAAAGAATAGCAGTGTGGTTTTAATATGATTTTACTCTTTGCAGGCTGTCAGGCTGTCTAGTCACAGAGGAAGGCTGTGCTTCTCTGGTCTCAGCTCTGAAGTCAAACCCCTCACACCTGAGAGAGCTGGATCTGAGTAACAATGACCTGAAGGATTCAGGAGTGAAGCTGCTCTCTGCTGGACTGGGGAATCCCCACTGTAAACTGGAGACTCTGAGGTCAGTATTCCTGTAGTTGGTCAACAAGTGATAACTGTTCACCAGATCCACATGTGTTTACCAGGCACACATAGTCCACACCATATGTGTTTGGACATTGAAGCTTACAGTTTTACATTTGGTGCTATACTACATCATTTTGGATTTGAGATATAATGTTTCATATTAGGCGACAGTATATAATGTCACCTTTTATTTGAGGATATTTTCATACATATCTGTGTTACTGTTTAGAAATGAAAGCACTTTATGTATCTATTTCTCCCATTTGTATATGTCGTAATTATTTGGACATATTCACTTATATTGTTTTAAAGTAGTCATAAGTTTAGTATTTGGTCCCATATTCCTTACCCACAGTGATTACATCAAGCTTGTGATTCTACAAACTTGTTGAAAGCATTTGCAGTTTGTCTTGGTTGTGTTTTGGATGATGTTTTTCCCAATAGAAACTGAATGGTGAATAATGTCCGGTCATTTTGGAGTCACTTCACTTGTATTGTCAGTAAGAATAGAAGATGTTTCTGAACACTTCTACATTCATGTGGATGCTACCATGATTATGAATAATCATGAATGAATCATGAATGATGATGAATGAGAAAGTTACAGAGGAACAAGGATCATACCCCCTCTGTTATTGGTAATGGTGAGAGGTTAGCATGTTTTGTTGTAGCCTCTGTAACTCTCTCACTCATTATTATTCATGATTCATTCATTATTTTTCTTAATCATGGCATCATCAGGATTAATTTAGTAATGTTTAGAAACATGTTATCTACTCACTTAGACAGAAAATTACTCCAGTCATCATCCACCATTCAGTTACTATTGGGCAAAACATAACCCAAAACACAACCAAAACAAACTGCAAATGCAACCAATGAGTTTGGGACCAAATACTCAACTTTTGACTACTTTAATACACTATAAGTGAATTAGTTAGAATACTTATGACTTCTTCAAATGGGGGGACTACATACATAAAGTGCTTTCATTTCTAAACGGTGAATCAGATATGTATTAAAATACCCTCAAATAAAAGGTGACATTAAATACTGTCACCTCATATGAAACATTTGATCTGAAATCCAAAATGCTGGAGTATAGAGCCACATTTAAAATGTCAGTTTCACTGTCAAACTAGATATGGTGTGGACTGTATACTCAATACAATCTAAATCTGATACCTCACTGTCTGTCTTTTGCCTGATACTGCTTTTTAAACTGCTCTGGTCAGTCTACTCAAATATTTGTACTTTATATTTTTCTCTCTTTAAGCAATACTTTGATAATTTGTCATTTCTAATAATGATACATTCATTTATGAATAGATATGACAGGTTTCAGGACACTGATATATCTGAATATGTAGAAAAAATATACTGCCACTATTTTCACCACCAAAGAATAGCAGTGTGGTTTTAATATTATTTGACTCTTTGCAGGCTGTCAGGCTGTCTAGTCACAGAGGAAGGCTGTGCTTCTCTGGTCTCAGCTCTGAAGTCAAACCCTTCACACCTGAGAGAGCTGGATCTGAGTAACAATGACCTGAAGGATTCAGGAGTGAAGCTGCTCTCTGCTGGACTGGGGGATCCCCACTGTAAACTGGAGACTCTGAGGTCAGTATTCCTGTAGTTGGTCAACAAGTGATAACTGTTCACCAGATCCACATGTGTTTACCAGGCTCACATAGTCCACACCATATGTGTTTGGACAGTGAAGCTTACCGTTTTACAGTGGTGCGAAAAAGTGTTCGCCCCCTTTCTGATTTCTTATTTGTTTGCATGTTTGTCACACTTAAATGTTTCAGATCATCAAACAAATTTAAATATTAGTCAAAGATAACACAAGTAAACACAAAATGCAGTCTTGAAATTAAGGTTGTTATTATTATTAAGGGAAAACAAAATCCAAACCCACATGGCCCTGTGTGAAAAAGTGATTGCCCCCTACAACCTAATAACTGGTTGGGCCACCCTTAGCAGCAACAACTGCAATCAAACATTTGAATTCCCATGATGTTTTTACAGCGCTGTGGAGGAATTTTGGCCCACTCATCTTTGCAGAATTGTTGTTATTCAGCCACATTGGAGGGTTTTCGAGCATCAACTGCCTTTTTAAGGTCATGCCACAGCATCTCAATAGGATTCAGGTCAGGACTTTGACTAGGCCACTCCAAAGTCTTCATTTTGTTTTTCTTCAGCCATTCAGAGGTGAACTTGCTGGTGTGTTTTGGATCATTGTCCTGCTGCAGAATCCAAGTTCGCTTCAGCTTGAGGTCTCGAACAGATGGCCGGACATTCTCCTTCAGGATTTTTTGGTAGATAGCAGAATTCATGGTTCCATTTATCACAGCAAGTCTTCCAGGTCCTGAAGCAGCAAAACAGGCCCAGACCATCACACTACCACCACCATATTTTACTGTTGGTATGATGTTCTTTTTCTGAAATGCGATGTTACTTTTACGGCAGATGTAATGGGACACACACCTTCCAAAAAGTTCAACTTTTGTCTCGTCAGTCCACAGAGTATTTTCCCAAAGGTCTTGGGGATCATCAATATGTTTTCTGGCAAAAACAAGACGAGCCTTAATGGTTTTTTTGCTCAGCAGTGGTTTTCGTCTTGGAACTCTGCCATGCAGGCCATTTCTGCCCAGTCTCTTTCTTATGGTGGAGTCATGAACATTGACTTTAACTGAGTAAGTGAGGCCTGCAGCTCTTTGGATGTTGTTGTGGGGTCTTTTGTGACCTCTTGGATGAGTCGTCGCTACGCTCTTGGGGTCATTTTGGTCGGCCGGTCACTCCTGGGAAGGTTCACCACTGTTCCATGTTCTCGCCATTTGTGGATAATGGCTCTCACTGTGGTTCGCTGGAGTCCCAAAGCTTTAGAAATGGCTTTATAACCTTTTCCAGACTGATGGATCTCAATTACTTTCTTTCTCATTTGTTCCTGAGTTTCTTTGGATCTCGGCATGATGTCTGGCTTTTGAGGATCTTTTGGTCTACTTAACTTTGTCAGGCAGGTCCTATTTAAGTGATTCCTTGATTGAGAACAGGTGTGGCAGTAATCAGGCCTGGGTGTGTCTAGAGGAATTGAACTCAGGTGTGATAAACCACAGTTGAGTTGTGTTATAACAGGGGGGGCAAACACTTTTTCACACAGGGCCATGTAGGTTTGGATTTTGTTTTCCCTTAATAATAACAACCTTCATTTCAAAACTGCATTTTATCTTTGACTAATATTTAAATTTGTTTGATGATCTGAAACATTTAAGTGTGACAAACATGCAAACAAATAAGAAATCAGGAAGGGGGCAAACACTTTTTCACACCACTGTATTTGTACTTTTATATTTGTCTCTCTACAAGCAAAACTTTGATAATTTGTCATTTCTAATAATGATACATTAATTTATGAATATATATGGCAGGTTTCAGGACAGTGATATATCTGAATATGTAGAAAAAATATACTGCCACTATTTTAACCACCAAAGAATAGCAGTGTGATTTTAATATGATTTGACTCTTTGCAGGCTGTCAGGCTGTCTAGTCACAGAGGAAGGCTGTGATTCTCTGGTCTCAGCTCTGAAGTCAAACCCCTCACACCTGAGAGAGCTGGACCTGAGTAACAATGACCTGAAGGATTCAGGAGTGAAGCTGCTCTCTGCTGGACTGGGGAATCCCCACTGTAAACTGGAGACTCTGAGGTCAGTATTCCTGTAGTTGGTCAACAAGTGATAACTGTTCACCAGATCCACATGTGTTTACCAGGCACACATAGTCCACACCATATGTGTTTGGACAGTGAAGCTTACAGTTTTACATTTGGTGCTATGCTCCAGCATTTTGGATTTGAGATAGAATGTTTCATATTAGGCGACAGTACAGAATGTCACCTTTTATTTGATGTTAATGGTGAGAGGTTAGCATATTTTGTTATAGCCTCTGTAACTTTCTCACTCATTATTATTCATGATTCATTCATGATTTTTCTTAATCATAGCGTCATCAGGATTCAGTTAGTAGTGTTTAGAAACATGTTATCTACTCACTTAGACAGAAAATTACTCCAGTCATCATCCACCATTCAGTTACTATTGGGCAAAACATAACCCAAAACACAACCAAAACAAACTGCAAATGCAACCAACGAGTTTGGGACCAAATACTCAACTTTTGACTACTTTAATACACTATAAGTGAATTAGTTAGAATACTTATGACTTCTTCAAATAGGGGGACTAGATACATAAAGTGCTTTCATTTCTAAATGGTGAAACAGATATGTATGAAAATACCCTCAAATAAAAGGTGACATTATATACTGTCACCTCATATGAAACATTTGATTTGAAATCCAAAATGCTGGAGTATAGAGCCACATTTAAAATGTCATTTTCACTGTCAAACTAGATATGGTGTGGACTGTATACTCAATACAATCTAAATATGATACCTCACTGTCTGTCTTTTGACTGATACTGCTTTTTAAACTGCTCTGGTCAGTCTACTCAAATATTTGTAATATGCATTTTTCTATCTACAAGTAATACTTTGATAATTTGTCATTTCTAATAATGATACATTAATTTATGAATAGATATGACAGGTTTCAGGACACTGATATATCTGAATATGTTGAAAAAATATACTGCCACTATTTTGACCACCAAAGAACAGCAGTGTGGTTTTAATATGATTTGACTCTTGGCAGGCTGTCAGGCTGTCTAGTCACAGAGGAAGGCTGTGCTTCTCTGGTCTCAGCTCTGAAGTCAAACCCCTCACACCTGAGAGAGCTGGACCTGAGCTACAATCACCCAGGAGACTCAGGAGTCAGACTGCTCTCTGCTGGACTGGAGGATCCACACTGCAGACTGGAGAAACTCAAGTATGTAGAGGGTTTATGTCAATGTTCATATCAGACATGTTGGAGTTATCAGGCTAGTTAAGACAAACATTCTGACCACCACTTGGACTAAGTTATATAAAGACTGTGTGTGTGTGTGTGTGTGTCCAGTGTGTGTCCTGTGTGTGTGTGTGTGTCCACCAGTACACACACAAAGGACACACACACAAAGGACGCACACACACTGGACACACACACACACACACACACACACTGGACACACACACACACTAGACACACACACACACTGGACACACACGCATACACACACACACTGGACACACACGCATACACACACACACTGGACACACACGCATACACACACACTGTACACACACACACACACACACACACACACACACACATACTGGACACACACCGGACACACACACAAATACAAACACACACTGGACACACACACGAACACATACACACAAAGGACACACACACACACAAACACACACTGGACACACACTGGACACACACAAACACACAGACTTACTCACACTGGACACACACACACACACACACACTCACACACAATGGACACACACACACACAAACACTGGACACACACACACACTGGACACACACACACACACTGGACAAACACACACACACTAGACACACACACACACACAATGGACACACACACACACACTGGAAACACACACACACACACACACACACACACACTGGAAAAACACACACACTGGACAAACACACACACACACACTGGACACACACACACACATACTGGACACACACACACACACTGGACAGACACACACACACACACACACACACACACTGGACACACACAAACACACACACACTGGACACACACTGGACACACGATCACACACACACTGGACACAAACACACTGGACACACACACACACACTGGACAAAAACACCCACACAAAAGGACACATACACAAAAAGGACACACACAGGACACAAACACTGGACACACACACACACACTTGGACAAAGTTATATGCTGACTGTGTGTGTGTGTGTGTGTGTGTGTGTGTGTGTGTGTGTGTGTGTGTGTGTGTGTGTGAGAGAGTTCAGGTGTATGTCTCAATGACTGTCTGTTCTTCTGCTTACCGCTACAGTGTGGAACATGGTGGAGAGAACACAATGAAACCTGGAGTTAGAAAATGTGAGTGTTGACTGCTGTGAAGAATATGACTAAGAATAAGTCTTAATTCAAGTGAAGTCAATGTCAAAGACCACCATCATTACTTACTTGGTCATATTAAATATCAGCTGTAGTTCTACAGAAGCACAAATCAGGGACACCAAAGTTTACAAAGAGTTGCTTTGACAATGTGTGTGTGTCTGTGTCTGTGTGTGACATGTTCCTGTGTGTGTTAAGGATGTGTTTGTGTGTGATCAGTGTAAGTGTGTGTGTATGTGTGTATTCAGGATGTGTATATGTGTCCAGTGTGTGTGTTTGTGTTTGTTCAGGATGTGTGTGTGTGTAATTAATGGGAATAAGTGTGTTTTATATTACCATACAGTATAACATATGATCATTCAGCAAATCTCAAGTTACCTTAACTTCTCCTTTTGATACCTAGAAACATCGACATTAAATGAATTAGTGAAAAGTGAGTTAACATTCTAATGTGAATGATGATGATTTCTAATATTGTGTCTGGTTTCATCCATCAGATGTCTGTGATCTCACACTGGACCTAAACACAGTAAACAGATTCCTCTCTCTGTCTGAGGAGAACAGAAAGGTGACATGGAGGAGAGAGGAGCAGCCGTATCCTGATCACCCAGAGAGATTTGAGGGCTGTGGACAGGTGCTGTGTAGAGATGGTCTGACTGGGCGCTGTTACTGGGAGGTAGAGTGGAGTGGGAGTTGGGCTGGTATAGGAGTGACATATAAAGGAATCAGCAGGAGAGGATGGGGTAGTGACTGTAGGATTGGATCCAATGACAAGTCCTGGAGTCTGTTCTGCTCTGACAACAGTTACTCTGCCATGCACAATAATAAGTCCACTACCATAGACGTCCCCTCCTCCAGCCCCCACAGAGTAGGAGTGTATCTGGACTGGCCAGCCGGCACTCTGTCCTTCTACAGAGTCTCCTCTGACACACTGACCCACCTGAACACATTCCACTCCACATTCACTGAGCCCCTCTATCCAGGGTTTGGGGTTTATGGTGACTCCTCAGTGTCCCTGTAAATAATAACCATGGTAGCACTGACACACACACACACACTGGACACACACACACACACAATGGACACACACACACACTGGACACACACTGGACACACACACACTGGACACACACACACACTGGACACACACACACAATGGACACACACACACACTGGACACACACTGGACACACACACACTGGACACACACACACACTGGACACACACACACACTGGACACACACACACACTGGACACACACACACACTGGAAACACACACACACACTGGACACACACACACACTGGAAACACACACACTGGACACACACACACACTGGACACACACACACACTGGACACACACACACACAATGGACACACACACACACTGGACACACACACACTCTGGACACACACACACACTGGACACACACACACACTGGACACACACACACACACTGGACACACACAAACACATGACACACACACACACTAGACTCACACACACACTAGACACACACACACACTAGACACACACACACACTGGACACACACACACACTGGACACACACACCCACTGGACACACACACACACTGGACACACACACACACACACACAGGACACACACACACACTGGACACACACACACACTGGACACACACACACACTGGACACACACACAAACACTGGACACAAACACACACTGGACACACACACACACTGGACACACACACACACACACTGGACACACACACACACACTGGACACACACACACACACTGGATACACACACACACTGGACACACACACACTGGACACACACACACACTGGACACACACACACACAGGACACTCACACACACTGGACACACACACACACACTGGACACACACACACACAGGACACACACACACACACTGGACACACACACACACACTCACTGGACACAAACACACACACTGGACACACACAGGACACACACACTGGACACACACAGGACACACACACACACACTGGACACACACAGGACACACACACACACACACACACAGGACACACACACACACACTGGACACACACACTGGACACACACACTAGACACACACACACACACACACACACACACACACACTGGACACACACACATACACACTGAACACACACAGGACACACACACACACACACACACAGGACACACACAGGACACACACACACACTGGACACACAAACACACTGGACACACACACACACACACTGGACATACACACACACACACACACACAATGGACACACACACACACACACACACCACACACACAGAATAAACACACACTGGACACACACGCACTGAACACACACAAACTGAACACACACAAACACACTGAACACACACACATACACACAAACACACACACACACACACACACACACACTGAATAAACACACACACTGGATACACACAATGAAAACACACATACACTGAACACACACACTGGACACACACACACACACACTGGACACACACACTGGACACACACACACTGGACACACACATACACACACTGGACACACGCACTCACACATACACACTGGACACACACACTCAGGACACACACACATACACACTGGACACACACACATACACACAGAACACACACACACACACTGGACAAAAACACACACACACTGGACACACACACACACAATGGACACACACACTGAACACACACACTGGACACACACACACACACTGGACACACACACTGGACATACACACATTGGACACACTGACACACACACTGGACACACACACACACACATACACACTGGACACACACACTCAGGACACACACACATACACCCTGGACACACACACATACACACAGAACACACACACACACACACTGTCAAAAACACACACACACTGGACACACACACACACAATGGACACACAGACACACTGGACACACACACACACTGGACACACACACACACACACACACACACACACTCTGAACACACACACACACACAAACACTGGACACACACACACACTTGACACACACACACACTAGACACACAAACACTGGACACACACACACACACACACTGGACACACACACACACACTGGACACACACACACCACACTGGACACACACACACACACACACACACTGGACAAACACTCAAACACACACACTGGACACACACACACACTGTACACACACACTGGACACACACACACACACACACACACACACACACTGGACACACACACACACTTGACACACACAGGACACACAAACATTGGACACACACACACACTGGACAAACACACACTGGACACACTGACACACACACACTGGACACACACACACACACACCGGACACACACACTCTGGACACACACACATACACACTGGACACACATACACACTGGACACACACACTCTAGACACACACACATACACACTTGACGAACACACGCATACACACTGGACACACACACACACACACTGGACACACACACTCTGGACACACTCACATACACACTGGACACAAACACACACACACACTGGGACAAACCCACACCTGACACACACACACACACAGAACACACACACACACACACTGGACACACACACACACTGGACCAACACACAAACACACTGGACACACACACACAACACTGGACACACACACACACACACACTGAACACACACACACACACACACACAGGACACACAAACACTGGACACACACAAACACTGGACACACACACACACTTGACACACACACACACTAGACACACACACACTAGACACACAAACACTGGACACAAACACACTGGACACACATACACACTGGACACACACACACACTGGACACACACACACACTGGACACACACACACTGGACACACACACACACACACACACACACACTCACACACACACACTGGACACACACACACACACACTGGACAAACACACACACACACACACACTGGACACACACACACACAATGGACACACACACACACACTGGACACAAACACACACTAGACACACACACACACACACACACACACACACACACTGAATACACACACACACACACACACTGGACACACACACACACACACACTGGACACACACACATACTGGACACACACACACTGGACACACACACACACACACACACACACACACACACACACACTGGACACACACACACACACACACTTGACACACACAGGACACACAAACACTGGACACACACACACACAGTGTACACACTGGACACACACACACTGAACACACACACACACACACTAGACACAAACACACACTAGACACACACACACACACACACACACACACACACACACTGAACACACACACACACACACTGAACACACACACACACAAACACACACTAGACACACACACACACACACACACACACACACACACACACACACACTGAACACACACACACACACACACTGAACACAAACACACACACACACACACTGGACACACACACACACACACACACTGGACACACACACATACTGGACACACACACACTGGACACACACACACACACACACTGGACACACACACACACACTTGACACACACAGGACACACAAACACTGGACACACACACACACACAGTGTACACACTGGACACATTTCCATGTGTTGGATTTTGATGAAAGGAAATCCCATATAGCCTACTGGACAGGACTTTGCTATGGCATCTTCTGTTTGGGTGTCTCCGGTCAAGTCTGAGCCATGATCAGAATGTGTCTCTGTGTCTATTTCCAGCCCTGCCATTTCTACCTGTCCTGATCTAGTGTTTCACCCCTGACCTCCTCACACCGTCTCACTGTCCATGTCTGCTTTTAGCTCCCACCTCTACTTCACTGTGTTATAATGGACCTTATGCTTGTTATGTCTCCTCTGTAACCAGTTATCAAACATACTGACCTTTCTGACCCTATCCCATGGCCCTGCTTTCTACAACTGAACATTTAAATTCCTCTATGAGTTTTGTTTAGTGTCCATTTACTTATCTATGTATTTGTTGTATATTGGGGTTGTGCTGCAGAGCATCGTGGGGGTTTGTATGTGTTGAGATGATCACGTTCCAGATAAATGGTTGATCTGATTCCTGTCTCCTGTCTCATCATTATTGAATTGTTGTACAGACGTGGTTATGAAACCCACGAGACATAACAAAAGATTGGTGATGAGTAAGTCTGAATCTACAGGAACTATTCTGTGTGGAAGAAGTGGGTTTTTACAACTGTTTAAAACTGTTATTTTCTGTGGTCCAGTCTAGGCTAATGTTAGCACAGTGTATTGCTAGCAGAGGCAAGTGCATAGTCCAGCTAGCTAAGAAAGAGAGTTAACCAGTGGTGTAAAGTACTTAAGTAAAAATACTTTAAAGTACTACTTTAGCATTGACATTTACTTTTGATACTAAAGCATATTTAGCATCGTCATGGACGGTAGAAAAGGACTTGAGACGGATGTCGGAGCGGGAAAACAACTTGATTAAAAAGGGAGGAACATACAGTGATTAAAGGATAGGACATTTATTCAACTGTGAAGATGAACTTTGGAATAAAAAACTGCTAAATGAGCGAACTTAGGAGGAAACGTCAGTGAGTGAAGTGAATGAAGATCACGTGACTGAGGAAAATATTGCTTTGGTTGAGGACAATATTGAAGTGAGTGACAATCAGGAGCTTATTGAGAAATGAACAATTATTGGAATTGTTGGAAACATTGGACAGTTTGTTAAAAGTATTGAACAGTGGAGCTCATATACAGAACGGTTTGAATATTTAGTTCTTGTAAATGACATGGATGAGGACAACATTGTGCCTACATGTTTTAGCGTAATGGGGCCAAAGACATTTAATTTAATAGGCAGCCTGCCACAGCCAGTCAGAACAGGTAATAAGACATATGGGGATATTGTGGAGAAACTTAAAGGACATTTTTCACCAGAACCAC
>NW_028162923.1:0-2000 GCF_964263955.1 Coregonus lavaretus | reverse complement strand
AGAACAGCTAGAGACCCAACACAACCAGACAGAACAGCTAGAGACCCAACACAACCAGACAGAACAGCCTGAGACCCAACACACCAGACAGAACAGCTAGAGACCCAACACAACCAGACAGAACAGCCTGAGACCCAACACAACCAGACAGAGCAGCTAGAGACCCAACACACCACACAGAACAGCCTGATACCCAACACAACCAGACAGAACAGCCTGAGACCCAACACAACCAGACAGAGAAGCTAGAGACCCAACACAACCAGACAGAACAGCTAGAGACCCAACACACGACACAGAACAGCCTGAGACCCAACACAACCAGACAGAACAGCTAGAGACCCAACACACCACACAGAACAGCCTGAGACCCAACACAACCAGACAGAACAGCTAGAGACCCAACACAACCAGACAGAACAGCCTGAGACCCAACACTACCAGACAGAAAATAGACAGAAACCAAAAGGAAGTCAGTCCCAGACAGAGTTAAGAGAAACACCAGGATTTATAGGGTTGTACTTTTTTATGTTCTGTCCCCTAAAGATGATAAATTAATCTCTTGGGAATTCAATCAGACACACACACACACACACACACACACACACACACAC
Organism: Coregonus lavaretus; assembly: GCF_964263955.1. Taxonomy (NCBI): domain Eukaryota; kingdom Metazoa; phylum Chordata; class Actinopteri; order Salmoniformes; family Salmonidae; genus Coregonus; species Coregonus lavaretus. The sequence goes on along the minus strand of NW_028162923.1, from coordinate 1,386 downwards.
GTACACACAAACGCACACACACACACACACACACACACAAACACACACACACACACACACACACACACACACACACACACACACACACACACGTGTACACACAAACGCACACACACACACACACACACACAAACACACACACACACACACACACACACACACACACACACACACACACACACACACACATCATACCCACTGTATGAAGACAGAATGTGTGGTGCCTTTTTCCTGGAAGCAGCCATCACATTAACATGGTATCGATTTACACTAGGCCTGGATATGTCTCAAATACACACGCGCACACACACGCACCATGCATGCGTGCACACACATACGCACACACACAAACACACACACTCGCTCTCTCTCTCTCTCCCCGGGCCTGTACATATCTGGTAGAGTGGGTGGGTAGAAGACCGTCATAAAAGCTGCCTCTCTGTTCAAACTGAATAAATTACATTGCTTATCTCACTCAGATCAATACTACATAACCAGTGGACAAAATAATTGTTTGTGACAAGAGACGGCAGGATCGCAAAATGCCTGTGTGGAGGGCTAAGAAAGACTGACTGACTGACTGTGTTTGTTTGTGTCTATTTTTCACGGTGCATTCATGTCCTGTGGCCTTGAATGTGTGTGAGGACATACAGGCAGCCAGCCAAACAGACAGACAGACAAACAGACAGACAAGCAGGCAGGCAGGCAGGCTGGCAGACAGAGAGAAATAGAGACAGAGAGACAGAGAGACAGAGAGACAGAGAGACAGACATACAGACAGACAGGCAGCCAGACAGAGAGACAGCCAGACAGACAGACAGACAGAAAAGCAAACAGACAGACAGAAAAGCAAATGGAAAGACAGGCAGCCAGAAAGAGAGACAGGCAGGCAGACAGACAGGCAGATAGACAGACAGGCAGCCAGAAAGAGAGACAGGCAGACAGACAGACAGACAGAAAAGCAGACAGAAAGACAGGCAGCCAGAAGGAGAGACAGGCAGGCAGACAGAGAGACAGGCAGACAGGCAGGCAGACAGGCAGGCAGGCAGACAGAGAGACAGGCAGACAGGCAGGCAGACAGAGAGACAGGCAGACAGACAGGCAGGCAGACAGGCAAGCAGACAGAGAGACAGGCAGACAGGCAGGCAGAGAGACATGCAGACAGACATACAGAAAAGCAGACAGAAAGACAGGCAGACAGAAAGAAGGCAGGCAGACAGACAGACAGACAGACAGACAGACAGACAGACAGACAGACAGACAGACAGACAGGCAGCCAGAAGAGAGACAGACAGACAGACAGACAGACAGACACAGACAGACAGACAGACAGAAAAGCAGACAGAAAGACAGGCAGCCAGAAAGAGAGACAGGCAGGCAGACAGG
>NW_028162924.1:90000-180916 GCF_964263955.1 Coregonus lavaretus | reverse complement strand
TACCGGTGAGGAGGGTTCTGCTACCAGTGAGGAGGGTTCTGCTACCAGTGAGGAGGGTTCTGCTACCAGTGAGGAGGGTTCTGCTACCAGTGAGGAGGGTTCTGCTACCAGTGAGGAGGGTTCTGCTACCAGTGAGGAGGGTTCTGCTACCAGTGAGGAGGGTTCTGCTACCAGTGAGGAGGGTTCTGCTACCAGTGAGGAGGGTTCTGCTACCAGTGAGGAGGGTTCTGCTACCAGTGAGGAGGGTTCTGCTACCAGTGAGGAGGGTTCTGCTACCAGTGAGGAGGGTTCTGCTACCAGTGAGGAGGGTTCTGCTACCAGTGAGGAGGGTTCTGCTACCAGTGAGGAGGGTTCTGCTACCAGTGAGGAGGGTTCTGCTACCAGTGAGGAGGGTTCTGCTACCAGTGAGGAGGGTTCTGCTACCAGTGAGGAGGGTTCTGCTACCAGTGAGGAGGGTTCTGCTACCAGTGAGGAGGGTTCTGCTACCAGTGAGGAGGGTTCTGCTACCAGTGAGGAGAGTTCTGCTACCAGTGAGGAGGGTTCTGCTACCAGTGAGGAGGGTTCTGCTACCAGTGAGGAGGGTTCTGCTACCAGTGAGGAGGGTTCTGCTACCAGTGAGGAGGGTTCTGCTACCAGTGAGGAGGGTTCTGCTACCAGTGAGGAGGGTTCTGCTACCAGTGAGGAGGGTTCTGCTACCAGTGAGGAGGGTTCTGCTACCAGTGAGGAGGGTTCTGCTACCAGTGAGGAGGGTTCTGCTACCAGTGAGGAGGGTTCTGCTACCGGTGAGGAGAGTTCTGCTACCAGTGAGGAGAGTTCTACTACCAGTGAGGAGGGTTCTGCTACCGGTGAGGAGAGTTCTGCTACCAGTGAGGAGAGTTCTACTACCAGTGAGGAGGGTTCCGCTACCAGTGAGGAGGGTTCTGCTACCAGTGAGGAGGGTTCTGCTACCAGTGAAGAGAGTTCTGCTACCAGTGAGGAGGGTTCTGCTACCAGTGAGGAGGGTTCTGCTACCAGTGAGGAGGGTTCTGCTACCATTGAGGAGGGTTCTGCTACCAGTGAGGAGGGTTCTGCTACCGGTTCTGCTACGAGTGAGGAGGGTTCTGCTACCAGTGAGGAGGGTTCTGCTACCAGTGAGGAGGGTTCTGCTACCAGTGAGGAGAGTTCTGCTACCAGTGAGGAGAGTTCTACTACCAGTGAGGAGGGTTCTGCTACCAGTGAGGAGGGTTCTGCTACCAGTGAGGAGGGTTCTGCTACCAGTGAGGAGGGTTCTGCTACCAGTGAGGAGGGTTCTGCTACCAGTGTTGAGGGTTCTGCTACCAGTGAGGAGGGTTCTGCTACCGGTTCTGCTACCAGTGAGGAGGGTTCTGCTACCAGTGAGGAGAGTTCTGCTACCATTGAGGAGGGTTCTGCTACCAGTGAGGAGGGTTCTGCTACCAGTGAGGAGGGTTCTGCTACCAGTGAGGAGAGTTCTGCTACCAGTGAGGAGAGTCCTGCTACCAGTGAGGAGAGTTCCGCTACCAGTGAGGAGGGTTCTTCTACCAGTGAGGAGGGTTCTGATACCAGTGAGGAGGGTTCTGCTACCAGTGAGGAGGGTTCTGCTACCGGTGAGGAGAGTTCTGCTACCAGTGAGGAGAGTTCTACTACCAGTGAGGAGGGTTCCGCTACCAGTGAGGAGGGTTCTGCTACCAGTGAGGAGGGTTCTGCTACCAGTGAAGAGAGTTCTGCTACCAGTGAGGAGGGTTCTGCTACCAGTGAGGAGGGTTCTGCTACCAGTGAGGAGGGTTCTGCTACCATTGAGGAGGGTTCTGCTACCAGTGAGGAGGGTTCTGCTACCGGTTCTGCTACGAGTGAGGAGGGTTCTGCTACCAGTGAGGAGGGTTCTGCTACCAGTGAGGAGGGTTCTGCTACCAGTGAGGAGAGTTCTGCTACCAGTGAGGAGAGTTCTACTACCAGTGAGGAGGGTTCTGCTACCAGTGAGGAGGGTTCTGCTACCAGTGAGGAGGGTTCTGCTACCAGTGAGGAGGGTTCTGCTACCAGTGTTGAGGGTTCTGCTACCAGTGAGGAGGGTTCTGCTACCGGTTCTGCTACCAGTGAGGAGGGTTCTGCTACCAGTGAGGAGGGTTCTGCTACCATTGAGGAGGGTTCTGCTACCAGTGAGGAGGGTTCTGCTACCAGTGAGGAGGGTTCTGCTACCAGTGAGGAGAGTTCTGCTACCAGTGAGGAGAGTCCTGCTACCAGTGAGGAGAGTTCCGCTACCAGTGAGGAGGGTTCTTCTACCAGTGAGGAGGGTTCTGCTACCAGTGAGGAGGTTTCTGCTACCAGTGAGGAGAGTTCTGCTACCAGTGAGGAGAGTCCTGCTACCAGTGAGGAGAGTTCCGCTACCAGTGAGGAGGGTTCTTCTACCAGTGAGGAAGGTTCTACTACCAGTGAGGAGGGTTCTGCTACCAGTGAGGAGGGTTCTGCTACCAGTGAGGAGGGTTCTGCTACCAGTGAAGAGAGTTCTGCTACCAGTGAGGAGGGTTCTGCTACCAGTGAGGAGGGTTCTGCTACCAGTGAGGAGGGTTCTGCTACCAGTGTTGAGGGTTCTGCTACCAGTGAGGAGGGTTCTGCTACCGGTTCTGCTACGAGTGAGGAGAGTTCTGCTACCAGTGAGGAGGGTTCTGCTACCAGTGAGGAGGGTTCTGCTACCAGTGAGGAGAGTTCTGCTACCAGTGAGGAGAGTTCTACTACCAGTGAGGAGGGTTCTGCTACCAGTGAGGAGGGTTCTGCTACCAGTGAGGAGGGTTCTGCTACCAGTGAGGAGGGTTCTGCTACCAGTGAGGAGGGTTCTGCTACCAGTGAGGAGGGTTCTGATACCAGTGAGGAGGGTTCTGCTACCAGTGAGGAGGGTTCTGATACCAGTGAGGAGGGTTCTGCTACCAGTGAGGAGGGTTCTGCTACCAGTGAGGAGGGTTCTGATACCAGTGAGGAGGGTTCTGCTACCAGTGAGGAGGGTTCTGATACCAGTGAGGAGGGTTCTGCTACCAGTGAGGAGGGTTCTGCTACCAGTGAGGAGGGTTCTGCTACCAGTGAGGAGGGTTTTGCTACCAGTGAGGAGAGTTCTGCTACCAGTGAGGAGAGTTCTACTACCAGTGAGGAGGGTTCTGCTACCAGTGAGGAGGGTTCTGCTACCAGTGAGGAGGGTTCTGCTACCGGTTCTGCTACCAGTGAGGAGGGTTCTGCTACCAGTGAGGAGGGTTCTGCTACCAGTGAGGAGGGTTCTGCTACCGGTTCTGCTACCAGTGAGGAGGGTTCTGCTACCAGTGAGGAGGGTTCTGCTACCAGTGAGGAGAGTTCTACTACCAGTGAGGAGGGTTCTGCTACCAGTGAGGAGAGTTCTGCTACCAGTGAAGAGAGTTCTGCTACCAGTGAGGAGGGTTCTGCTACCAGTGAGGAGAGTTCTGCTACCAGTGAGGAGGGTTCTGCTACCGGTTCTGCTACCAGTGAAGAGATTTCTGCTACCAGTGAGGAGGGTTCTGCTACCAGTGAGGAGGGTTCTGCTACCAGTGAGGAGGGTTCTGCTACCACTGAGGAGGGTTCTGCTACCGGTTCTGCTACCAGTGAGGAGGGTTCTGCTACCAATGAGGAGGGTTCTGCTACCAGTGAGGAGGGTTCTGCTACCAGTGAGGAGGGTTCTGCTACCAGTGAGGAGGGTTCTGCTACCAGTGAGAAGAGTTCTGCTACCAGTGAGGAGGGTTCTGCTACCAGTGAGGAGGGTTCTGCTACCGGTTCTGCTACCAGTGAGGAGAGTTCTGCTACCAGTGAGGAGGGTTCTGCTACCAGTGAGGAGAGTCCTGCTACCAGTGAGGAGGGTTCTGCTACCAATGAGGAGGGTTCTGCTACCAGTGAGGAGGGTTCTGCTACCAGTGAGGAGGGTTCTGCTACCAGTGAGGAGGGTTCTGCTACCAGTGAGGAGGGTTATGATACCAGTGAGGAGGGTTCTGATACCAGTGAGGAGGGTTCTGCTACCAGTGAGTAGGGTTCTGCTACCAGTGAGGAGGGTTCTGCTACCAGTGAGGAGGGTTCTGATACCAGTGAGGAGGGTTCTGATACCAGTGAGGAGGGTTCTTATACCAGTGAGGAGGGTTCTGCTACCAGTGAGGAGGGTTCTGATACCAGTGAGGAGGGTTCTGCTACCAGTGAGGAGGGTTCTGCTACCAGTGAGGAGGGTTCTGATACCAGTGAGGAGGGTTCTGATACCAGTGAGGAGGGTTCTGATACCAGTGCTCTCAGGGCAGGAGGGGAGACAGTTGCCTTTCTAACACTTGCATTAGTCTTTACTTGCTAGCTAACTACCTTAAGATGAATGCACTAACTGTGACTGTTATATGTGGTTGTCCCAGCTAGCTACCTTAAGATGAATGCACTAACTGTGACTGTTATATGTGGTTGTCTCACCTAGCTACCTGAAGATGAATGCACTAACTGTGACTGTTATATGTGGTTGTCCCACCTAGCTACTTGAAGATGAATGCACTAACTGTGACTGTGATATGTGGTTGTCTCACCTAGCTACCTTAAGATGAATGCACTAACTGTGACTGTTATATGTGGTTGTCCAACCTAGCTACCTGAAGATGAATGCACTAACTGTGACTGTTATATGTGGTTGTCCCACCTAGCTACCTTAAGATGAATGCACTAACTGTGACTGTGAGGAGAGTTCTGCTACCAGTGAGGAGGGTTCTGCTACCAGTGAGGAGAGTTCTGCTACCAGTGAGGAGGGTTCTGCTACCGGTTCTGCTACCAGTGAAGAGAGTTCTGCTACCAGTGAGGAGGGTTCTGCTACCAGTGAGGAGGGTTCTGCTACCAGTGAGGAGGGTTCTGCTACCAGTGAGGAGGGTTCTGCTACCAGTGAGGAGGGTTCTGCTACCAGTGAGGAGGGTTCTGCTACCAGTGAGGAGAGTTCTGCTACCAGTGAGGAGGGTTCTGCTACCAGTGAGGAGGGTTCTGCTACCGGTTCTGCTACCAGTGAGGAGAGTTCTGCTACCAGTGAGGAGGGTTCTGCTACCAGTGAGGAGAGTCCTGCTACCAGTGAGGAGGGTTCTGCTACCAATGAGGAGGGTTCTGCTACCAGTGAGGAGGGTTCTGCTACCAGTGGGGAGGGTTCTGCTACCAGTGAGGAGGGTTCTGCTACCACTGAGGAGGGTTATGATACCAGTGAGGAGGGTTCTGATACCAGTGAGGAGGGTTCTGCTACCAGTGAGGAGGGTTCTGATACCAGTGAGGAGGGTTCTGCTACCAGTGAGGAGGGTTCTGCTACCAGTGAGGAGGGTTCTGCTACCAGTGAGGAGGGTTCTGCTACCAGTGAGGAGGGTTCTGATACCAGTGAGGAGGGTTCTGATACCAGTGAGGAGGGTTCTGATACCAGTGAGGAGGGTTCTGATACCAGTGAGGAGGGTTCTGCTACCAGTGAGGAGGGTTCTGATACCAGTGAGGAGGGTTCTGCTACCAGTGAGGAGGGTTCTGATACCAGTGAGGAGGGTTCTGATACCAGTGAGGAGGGTTCTGTTACCAGTGAGGAGGGTTCTGATACCAGTGCTCTCAGGGCAGGAGGGGAGACAATTGCCTTTCTAACACTTGCATTAGTCTTTACTTGCTAGCTAACTACCTTAAGATGAATGCACTAACTGTGACTGTTATATGTGGTTGTCCCAGCTAGCTACCTTAAGATGAATGCAGTAACTGTGACTGTTATATGTGGTTGTCTCACCTAGCTACCTGAAGATGAATGCACTAACTGTGACTGTTATATGTGGTTGTCCCACCTAGCTACCTTAAGATGAATGCACTAACTGTGACTGTTATATGTGGTTGTCCCACCTATCTACCTTAAGATGAATGCACTAACTGTGACTGTAATATGTGGTTGTCTCACCTAGCTACCTTAAGATGAATGCACTAACTGTGACTGTGATATGTGGTTGTCCCACCTAGCTACCTTAAGATGAATGCACTAACTGTGACTGTTATATGTGGTTGTCTCACCTAGCTACCTTAAGATGAATGCACTAACTGTGACTGTTATATGTGGTTGTCTCACCTAGCTACCTTAAGATGAATGCACTAACTGTGACTGTTATATGTGGTTGTCTCACCTAGCTACCTTAAGATGAATGCACTAACTGTGACTGTTATATGTGGTTGTCCCACCTAGCTACCTTAAGATTAATGCACTAACTGTGACTGTGATATGTGGTTGTCTCACCTAGCTACCTTAAGATGAATGCACTAACTGTCACTGTGATATGTGGTTGTCCCACCTAGCTATCTTAAGATGAATGCACTAACTGTGACTGTGATATGTAGTTGTCTCACCTAGCTACCTTAAGATGAATGCACTAACTGTGACTGTGATAGGTGGTTGTCTCACCTAGCTACCTTAAGATGAATGCACTAACTGTGCATGTGATATGTGATTGTCTCACCTAGCTACCTGAAGATGAATGCACTAACTGTGACTGTGATATGTGGTTGTCTCACCTAGCTACCTTAAGATGAATGCACTAACTGTGACTGTTATATGTGGTTGTCCCACCTATCTACCTTAAGATGAAGGCACTAACTGTGACTGTTATATGTGGTTGTCTCACCTAGCTACCTTAAGATGAATGCACTAACTGTGACTGTTATATGTGGTTGTCCCACCTAGCTACCTTAAGATGAATGCACTAACTGTGACTGTGATATGTGGTTGTCTCACCTAGCTACCTTAAGATGAATGCACTAACTGTGACTGTGATATGTGGTTGTCTCACCTAGCTATCTTAAGGTGAATGCACTAACTGTGACTGTGATATGTGGTTGTCTCACCTAGCTACCTTAAGATGAATGCACTAACTGTGACTGTGATATGTGGTTGTCTCACCTAGCTACCTTAAGATGAATGCACTAACTGTGACTGTGATATGTGGTTGTCTCACCTAGCTACATTAAGATGCATGCACTAACTGTGACTTTGATATGTGGTTGTCTCACCTAGCTATCTTAAGATGAATGCACTAACTGTGACTGTGATATGTGGTTGTCTCACCTAGCTACCTTAAGATGAATGCACTAACTGTTACTGTGATATGTAGTTGTCTCACCTAGCTACCTTAAGATGAATGCACTAACTGTGACTGTTATATGTGGTTGTCCCACCTATCTACCTTAAGATGAATGCACTAACTGTGACTGTGATATGTGGTTGTCTCACCTACCTACCTTAAGATGAATGCACTAACTGTGACTGTTATATGTGGTTGTCCCACCTATCTACCTTAAGATGAATGCACTATCTGTGACTGTGATATGTGGTTGTCTCACCTAGCTACATTAAGATGCATGCACTAACTGTGACTGTGATATGTGGTTGTCTCACCTAGCTACCTTAAGATGAATGCACTAACTGTGACTGTGATATGTGGTTGTCTCACCTAGCTACCTTAAGATGAATGCACTAACTGTGACTGTGATATGTGGTTGTCTCACCTAGCTATCTTAAGATGAATGCACTAACTGTGACTGTGATATGTAGTTGTCTCACCTAGCTACCTTAAGATGAATGCACTAACTGTGACTGTGATAGGTGGTTGTCTCACCTAGCTACCTTAAGATGAATGCACTAACTGTGACTGTGATATGTGATTGTCTCACCTAGCTACCTGAAGATGAATGCACTAACTGTGACTGTGATATGTGGTTGTCTCACATAGCTATCTTAAGATGAATGCACTAACTGTGACTGTAATATGTGATTGTCTCACCTAGCTACCTTAAGATGAATGCACTAACTGTGACTGTGATATGTGGTTGTCTCACATAGCTATCTTAAGATGAATGCACTAACTATAAGTCGCTCTGAGTAAGTGTGTCTGCTAAATGACTAACATGTCAATGTAAATATAGAAATAGTATCAGAGTAGGAGTGCTGATTTCGGATCAGTTTTGCGTTTTAGATCATGTTGTAATATTCCACGGACAGCTGATCCTAGACCACTGTGAGATGCATGATACTTATGGCCCCAGATCTCACTCAGCTCAGAGTCCCTTCGATCCACCTCCGTGTTTTCCTATTCACTCCATCCATCCGGTCGCATTAGTCCAACCCCAGCCCACCCTTAAAGCAAAGTATCTGCATGAACCAGCGAGCTGTCAACCGTGGCAGACGGTCAACCGCGGCAGACGGTGAGAAAGTAGAAAGAAAGCGAAGAACAAGCAGGAGGAAAATAGAACATATTTATATTTACAGCCCTGCTCCCTTTGTCAGCTTTCACCTCTTTTCTCCCCCTCCCTCCCTCCCTCCCCACTCCCCCTCTCCCTACCTCCCTCCCTCCCTCCCTCTTTCTCTCGTTCTTCTGGTTTTCTCAGTCTTTAATCCTTTGGTCTTTGACGCTCAGCAGTCACAGGTTTTGACAGCAAACTGTAATGACCTAAGCTGCTCACTGTGGGGGGTGAGGAGAGAGGGAGGGGGAAAGGGGAGGAGGAGGAGAGAGGGAGGGGAGAGGGGGGGGGGGGGGGGGCAGAGGAGGAGGAGAGAGGAGGGAAGAGGGAGCAGGGGTAGAGGAGGGGAGGAGGGGAAATAAGAGAGGGGGAGGAGGGTGGAGGAGAGGAGGGAGAGAGGGCGAGGGAAGGTGGGAGGAGATGGGTAGGAAGAGGAGGAGAGGTGAGTGGAGGAGGACGAGAGGAGAGGGGTAGGAGGAGGAGGAGAGGTGAGTGGAGGAGGACGAGAGGAGAGGGGTAGGAGGAGGAGGAGAGGTGAGTGGAGGAGGATGAGAGGAGAGGGGTAGGAGGAGGAGAGGTGAGTGGAGGAGGACGAGAGGAGAGGGGTAGGAGGAGGAGAGGTGAGTGGAGGAGGACGAGAGGAGAGGGGTAGGAGGACGAGAGGAGGAGGAGGAGAGTGAAGAGGTAAAGAGGCTATATCTAAATGAGAGTCTATTTGGCATCCAATCAATCTCAGGTGCAACGTCGCAGTTTAACGTCTTGGCCACTAGGGGCAGTGGTTATCTACAGATAATGCCTTCGTAAAGTTAAGATCATTGTTACCATGTATCTTTAGTTGCCAAGCTGTTTCTCAGAGCACATCATCTTCTGCACATCTATTACTCCAGTGTTAATACTAAATTGTAATTATTTTGCACTATGGCCTATTTATTGCCTTACCTCCATAACTTACTACATTTGCACACACTGTATATAGATTTTCTATTGTGTTATTGACTGTATGTTTTGTTTATTCCATGTGTAACTCTGTGTTGTTGTTGTTTTTATCGCACTGCTTTGCTTTATCTTGGCCAGGTCGCAGTTGTAAATGAGAACTTGTTCTCAACTGGCTTACCTGGTTAAATAAAGGTGGAAAAAAAAATTAAGAAAAAATAAAAAACAACCTTGCTCTTAAAAACCTTCACACATCCCATGAGGGATCCAGCCAACAGATGCTTTTTCGCACCTCCACCTCACTTTTATTCACTATTTACAGAAGATCCCCGCTAAACATAGACTCAAGATGTTTAGGCTGTGTCTGTCTGACTGTGACTGCCGACAACTTCAGAACGAAGTTTGACTACGAATACACGAGTATTTGCAATCGTTACAAACGAGTGAAGGATAAAATGAAAACCGAGATGACTGCGTTCAAATATGTACAGGCCTCATAGGGCCATAAAGTATAATCACATTGAAATCAATTTCATGTTCAATCAATTGAGTTCTATTTTGCGACCAAGCTACTGTCTGTAATTTCTCCCTCGATGTGTGACGATGTTTGACAACCTACGCAATGACGTGCCCAATCTGTGATTTAGTGCATTATTATAAGGTAAGAACAATAAGCCGCCTCAATAGCCTTTTTTTTTCAGCCATAGATGGGACTGTTTCTCTAGGAGCTGATCCTTCGTCAGTATTGTGGAATATTTAGAACGTTAAGGTAAGATTAAAATGGAGAAAAAAGTTGGCTCGTAAATAACGATGCATCTGGTACGATCGTTGTAATGCTTAAGTTACATCGCAACTGGGAAACGAGATCCTGTTCTTGAGCGGCATCTTCAAATATTGTCCTCCTAGTCCAAGCCATGGCTGATGAGTTATAGTACATGACAGTTGCTTTAAAACCACTTTCAGTCTTTCTCAAACACCTCTTCTCTCTTTCTTTTCTCTCATTTAAAAAAATCTGTTTTAATCCGTTGTAGTTTGTTTTTGATGATATTTTATTAAGGATCCCCATTAGTTCCTGCCAAGGCAGCAGCTACTCTTCCTGGGGGTTTATTAAGGATCCCCATTAGTTCCTGCCAAGGCAGCAGCTACTCTTCCTGGGGTTTATTATGGATCACCATTAGTTCCTGCCAAGGCAGCAGCTACTCTTCCTGGGGTTTATTATGGATCCCCATTAGTTCCTGCCAAGGCAGCAGCTACTCTTCCTGGGGTCCAAACACATTAAGACACTTATATTACACATAAAACAAAAGGTAAAACAGTACATCATATAACACTGTCGCACCATCACATATCCACAACACAAAACGTATGATATCACCATGCAACAGTATCACACTGTACGTGTGTGTAGAGTGCGTCTGCTAGCGCCCGTGTTCTAATCAGTTTTAATCAGTTTGTATTTAATAATGTTCGATCCTCCCCAACATCACAGTCTGTTGACAGTGTTGATGTGGGTTTCCAAGGTGACGCTGCATTGAGAAACTACAGAGTTGATAAGATCACCGATAACTTGTTCCGTGAGAACCGGTGGTCTGGAAGTACTGGAGAAAGAAAAAAAACACTAGTATGTTTCTGACATCTGCACCGTTTGGACAGTAGTGCCTCCCCAAGATGATTTTAAAACAACTGCAGACGTCTCAGAACAATTTTTTCTTATTCTTCCAGCACATGACCATTCCCACTTTGAAAGCCTCGGATGTCTCAAAGTGGAGGAGAGAGAGTCTCTCCGATTAAATGGTGTCCTAAACATAAGGTTATCCACAGCATGGTCCCCAAGTACCTAAATTACCTTCAGAAAGTATTCATACCCTTTGACGGGCACTGTAATTAATAGTAGGGTAATTATTTAAAATAGTTCTCAAAATATAATTTTTCTGTAAAACAATAAAGTCGCACACTCTATATATGACGTTTATTTCCAAAACGCTATATCCACAAATTTTTCACATTTGTGTTTTTCATCAGAAATGATTGCTTATGGTACCTTCATGTGTGTGTCAAATATTACTGTTCTCAGATGTTTAATTTATAGATTTTCCTTTTTTACAAAACGCTATATATCCATTGTTTAGCTGGAATGGAATGTTCGTATCCTGTGTATTTAACTGTGACATGTGGTTGCCTCACCTAGCTATCTTAAGATGAATGCACTTACTTTAAGTCACTCTGGACAAGAGCATCTGCTAAATGGCTCAAATGTCCAATGTAAATGTTTTACGTACAGATCTCATATTACTGTATTGAATTAGTATTAGTATTATTATTTTATATTGATGTCACAAATGTATAATTTGTACAATTCTTAATTACAAATGAAGTTATTTGTTCCATTTGACTGTGTAAAACCTAGCAGTGCTACTTATTTCTCTGAGAGTGAGGTGGATATACAGCGTTTAGCAATAAAACATGATTATGTGTCTCTCTGAAATGAAACCATCAAGTTATAGATTTTAAACAAATACATGTCTGTCATTGAAGAACCCCATGCCGTGATTATATGGTGAAAAAACACATCAATCTCTTTCATCATTTCTTTAAACAGTTTCTTCAAAGTTCTTCATGCTTTTTTTTTACCAAATTAAAGTTTAATCAAATATCCTTTGGTGGTGAAGGATTCGTGTTAGGATTATGGTTATTATGACAGATAACCAGGTTAGTGTTAAGGTTATGGTTATTGTTACAGATAATTAGGTTAAGGCTATGGTTATTGTTACAGATAACTAGGTTAGGGTTGTGGTTATTATTATGGATAACTAGGTTAGGATTAGGCTTACTATTACAGATAACTAGGTTATTGTTAGTGTTAGGGTTATTATTAGCCATAACTAGGTTAGTGTTAGGGTTATGGTTGTTGTTACAGATGACTAGGTTAGAGTTATTTTATAATTACAGATAACTAAGTTAGGGTTATGGTTATTATTCCAGATAACTAGGTTAGGGTTAGGGTTATTACACATAACTAGGTTAGGGTTAGGTTTCTGGTTATTATTCCAGATAACTAGGTTAGTGTTAGGGTTATGGTTGTTGTTACAGATGACTAGGTTAGAGTTATTTTATAATTACAGATAACAAAGTTAGGTTTCTGGTTATTATTCCAGATAACTAGGTTAGGGTTAGGGTTATTACGGATAACTAGGTTAGGGTTAAGGTTATTCCAGATAACTAGGTTAGGGTTAGGGTTATTCCGGATAACTAGGTTAGGGTTAGGGTTATTACGGATAACTAGGTTAGGGTTAGGGTTATTACGGATAACTAGGTTAGGGTTAGGGTTATTACGGATAACTAGGTTAGGGTTAGGGTTATTCCAGATAACTAGGTTAGGGTTAGGGTTATTCCAGATAACTAGGTTAGGGTTAGGGTTATTCTGGATAACTAGGTTAGGGTTAGGGTTATTCCGGATAACTAGGTTAGGGTTAGGGTTATTCCAGATAACTAGGTTAGGGTTAGGGTTATTCTGGATAACTAGGTTAGGGTTAGGGTTATTCTGGATAACTAGGTTAGGGTTAGGGTTATTCCGGATAACTAGGTTTAGGGTTAGGGTTATTCCAGATAACTAGGTTAGGGTTAGGGTTATTCCGGATAACTAGGTTAGGGTTAGGGTTATTCCAGATAACTAGGTTAGGGTTAGGGTTATTCCAGATAACTAGGTTAGGGTTAGGGTTATTCCGGATAACTAGGTTAGGGTTAGGGTTATTCCAGATAACTAGGTTAGGGTTAGGGTTATTCCAGATAACTAGGTTAGGGTTAGGGTTATTACGGATAACTAGGTTAGGGTTAGGGTTATTCCAGATAACTAGGTTAGGGTTAGGGTTATTACGGATAACTAGGTTAGGGTTAGGGTTATTACGGATAACTAGGTTAGGGTTAGGGTTAATTACCGGATAACTAGGTTAGGGTTAGGGTTATTACGGATAACTAGGTTAGGGTTAGGGTTATTACGGATAACTAGGTTAGGGTTAGGGTTATTACGGATAACTAGGTTAGGGTTAGGGTTATTACGGATAACTAGGTTAGGGTTAGGGTTATTACGGATAACTAGGTTAGGGTTAGGGTTATTACGGATAACCAGGTTAGGGTTAGGGTTATTACGGATAACTAGGTTAGGGTTAGGGTTATTACTGATAACTAGGTTAGGGTTAGGGTTATTACGGATAACTAGGTTAGGGTTAGGGTTATTACGGATAACTAGGTTAGGGTTAGGGTTATTACGGATAACTAGGTTAGGGTTAGGGTTATTACGGATAACTAGGTTAGGGTTAGGGTTATTACGGATAACTAGGTTAGGGTTACTAGTACCACCCAGTATCAGGCTGGATGCAAAAGATAAGTCCATAATGTAGAGAGGAACATGTAGCATGTAGCATGTAAAATGGTAGTGATTCATAGGTTGAAAAATGCAGAGGAATACATCTTCCTAGTTATGACTCAAATACAAATACCAATTAATATATGATGACTGTAACAAGACTGATCAAGCAATTAATATGTGATGACTGTAACAAGACTGATCAACCAATTAATATATGATGACTGTAACAAGACTGATCAAGCAATTAATATGTGATGACTGTAACAAGACTGATCAAGCAATTAATATGTGATGACTGTAACAAGACTGATCAACCAATTCATATATGATGACTGTAACAAGACTGATCAACCAATTAATACATGATGACTGTAAAAAAAAATAAAAAAAGCCATTCAACAGTAGAAAAAAAAAAAATGCTATTTATTTGTCTATAAGACAAAACGCAACCTCCAAAGCAAATCAGTGAAACATTTTGCGCATTAAATATTCAAAATATTAAAATCTTTTTTCATCATTAGACGTGTACAGTGATGGAAAAAAGTATTTGATCCACTGCTGATTTTGTACGTTTGCCCACTGACAAAGAAATGATCAGACAGAATAACAACAACAAAATCCAGAAAAATGCATGTCAAAAATGTTATAAATTGATTTGCATTTTAATGAGGGAAATAAATATTTGACCCCCTCTCAATCAGAAAGATTTCTGGCTCCCAGGTGTCTTTTATACAGGTAACGAGCTGAGATTAGGAGCACACTCTTAAAGGGAGTGCTCCTAATCTCAGTTTGTTACCTGTATAAAAGACACCTGTCCACAGAAGCAATCAATCAATCAGATTCCAAACTCTCCACCATGGCCAAGACCAAAGAGCTCTCCAAGGATGTCAGGGACAATATTGTAGACCTACTCAAGGCTGGAATGGGCTACAACACCATCGCCAAGCAGCTTGGTGAGAAGGTGACAACAGTTGGTGCGATTATTCACAAATGGAAGAAACACAAAATAACTGTCAATCTTCCTCGGCCTGGGGCTCCATGCAAGATCTCACCTCGTGGAGTTGCAATGATCTTGAGAACGGTGAGGAATCAGCCCAGAACTACACGGGAGGATCTTGTCAATGATCTCAAGGCAGCTGGGTTCATAGTCACCAAGAAAACAATTGGTAACACACTACACCGTGAAGGACTGAAATCCTGCAGCGCCCGCAAGGTCCCCCTGCTCAAGAAAGCACATATACATGCCCGTCTGAAGTTTGCCAATTAACATCTGAATGATTCAGAGGAGAGCTGGGTGAAAGTGTTGTGGTCAGATGAGACCAAAATGGAGCTCTTTGGCATCAACTCAACTCGCCGTGTTTGGAGGAGGAGGAATGCTGCCTATGACCCCAAGAACACCATCCCCACCGTCAAACATGGAGGTGGAAACATTATGCTTTGGGGGTGTTTTTCTGCTAAGGGGACAGGACAACTTCACCGCGTCAAAGGGATGATGGACGGGGCCATGTACTGTCAAATCTTGGGTGACAACCTCCTTCCCTCAGCCAGGGCATTGAAAATGGGTCGTGGATGGGTATTCCAGCATGACAATGACCCAAAACACACGGCCAAGGCAACAAAGGAGTGGCTCAAGAAGAAGAACATTAAGGTCCTGGAGTAGCCTAGCCAGTCTCCAGAACTTAATCGTATAGAACATCTGTGGAGGGAGCTGAAGGTTCGAGTTGCCAAACGTCAGCCTCGAAACCTTAATGACTTGGAGAAGATCTGCAAAGAGGAGTGGGACAAAATCCCTCTTGAGATGTGTGCAAACCTGGTGGCCAACTACAAGAAACATCTGACCTCTGTGATTGCCAACAAGGGTTTTGCCACCAAGGACTAAGTCATGTTTTGCAGAGGGGTCAAATACTTATTTCCCTCATTAAAATGCAAATACATTTATAACATTTTTGACATGCGTTTTTCTGGATTTTGTTGTTGTTATTCTGTCTCTCACTGTTCAAATAAACCTACCATTAAAATTATAGACTGATCATTTCTTTTTCAGTGGATAAAAGTACAAAATCAGCAGGGGATCAAATACTTTTTTCCCTCACTATATATACTGTAGTGTGTTCCATTTATTTAAGAGAGTGTCATGGTGTCTTTCTCCTAAAGGGCTTAGCCACAGTACGCTAATCACACCACTAACACCAGCTCTCTCAGTACGCTAATCACACCACTAACACCAGCTCTCTCAGTACGCTAATCACACCACTAACACCAGCTCTCTCAGTACGCTAATCACACCACTAACACCAGCTCTCTCAGTACGCTAATCACACCACTAACACCAGCTCTCTCAGTACGCTAATCACACCACTAACACCAGCTCTCTCAGTACGCTAATCACACCACTAACACCAGCTCTCTCAGTACGCTAATCACACCACTAACACCAGCTCTCTCAGTACACTAATCACACCACTAACACCAGCTCTCTCAGTACGCTAATCACACCACTAACACCAGCTCTCTCAGTACGCTAATCACACCACTAACACCAGCTCTCTCAGTACGCTAATCACACCACTAACACCAGCTCTCTCAGTACGCTAATCACACCACTAACACCAGCTCTCTCAGTACGCTAATCACACCACTAACACCAGCTCTCTCAGTACGCTAATCACACCACTAACACCAGCTCTCTCAGTACGCTAATCACACCACTAACACCAGCTCTCTCAGTACGCTAATCACACCACTAACACCAGCTCTCTCAGTACGCTAATCACACCACTAACACCAGCTCTCTCAGTACGCTAATCACACCACTAACACCAGCTCTCTCAGTACGCTAATCACACCACTAACACCAGCTCTCTCAGTACGCTAATCACACCACTAACACCAGCTCTCTCAGTACGCTAATCACACCACTAACACCAGCTCTCTCAGTACGCTAATCACACCACTAACACCAGCTCTCCCAGTACGCTAATCACACCACTAACACCAGCTCTCTCAGTACGCTAATCACACCACTAACACCAGCTCTCTCAGTACGCTAATCACACCACTAACACCAGCTCTCTCAGTACGCTAATCACACCACTAACACCAGCTCTCTCAGTACGCTAATCACACCACTAACACCAGCTCTCTCAGTACGCTAATCACACCACTAACACCAGCTCTCCCAGTACGCTAATCACACCACTAACACCAGCTCTCTCAGTACGCTAATCACACCACTAACACCAGCTCTCTCAGTACGCTAATCACACCACTAACACCAGCTCTCTCAGTACGCTAATCACACCACTAACACCAGCTCTCTCAGTACGCTAATCACACCACTAACACCAGCTCTCCCAGTACGCTAATCACACCACTAACACCAGCTCTCTCAGTACGCTAATCACACCACTAACACCAGCTCTCTCAGTACGCTAATCACACCACTAACACCAGCTCTCTCAGTACGCTAATCACACCACTAACACCAGCTCTCTCAGTACGCTAATCACACCACTAACACCAGCTCTCTCAGTACGCTAATCACACCACTAACACCAGCTCTCTCAGTACGCTAATCACACCACTAACACCAGCTCTCTCCGTACGCTAATCACACCACTAACACCAGCTCTCTCAGTACGCTAATCACACCACTAACACCAGCTCTCTCCGTACGCTAATCACACCACTAACACCAGCTCTCTCCGTACGCTAATCACACCACTAACACCAGCTCTCTCCGTACGCTAATCACACCACTAACATCACCTCTCACATTCATGTCTGGAGCAGATATCTCTCTCTTTCAATCTCTTTCTCTCTCTCTCTCTTTCTCTCTCTCTCTCTCTTGCTCTCTCTCTCTCTCTCTCTCTCACTCTCTCTCTCTCTCTCTCTCTATCTTCCCCTCTCTCTCTCTCTCTCTCTCTCTCTCTCTCTCTCTCTCTCTCTCTCTCTCTCGGACTGGCAGCATCTGCTTCTGTTCAACCCTGCTGCTCTCACACAGTGAACAGATCACACACACGTGCGCGCGCACACACACGCAAACACGCACGCACACGCACAAACACACACACACACACAGTGAACAGCTCAGGCAGAGTGTGTGGAGGTGAAAAATGTAGCAATCAATTAGATTTTAACAAATGACTTTCTAAGTGCATCACCCAGCAGATGTTAAATCGGTCAACCCTGCCGCTCTGCCTCTCTCTCTCTCTCTCTCTCTCTGATTGGACGGAGGAGAGGAGAGGCGGAAGAGAAGAGGAAAGAAAAAAATAAGAGGTGAGGGTTCTCTTTCTCCCGCGGTGAGCGTTCCACATCACAGCCAACTGCAGAGAAAGTCAGCCATGGCCCGCGGCAGCGGTGCGATGGAGGGCTGGAGGGATGGAGGGACGGTGGGACAGAGGGATCGAGGGATGGAAGGATGGAGGAGGGGTGTAGAGGGGTCATGAAGACCTGATGTCTCCTGGGTCTATAGTGAGACGGACGCGGGAAGAAGGAAGCCTGGTTGGCCTGCAGACAGGTTGGCTCACTACACCACAGAGAACCACGTCCACCACAGGCTCAGGCCACAGACAGTACAAAGCTCTCTATACCTCTCTCCCCTCTCCCTCTCTCTCTCTCGCTCTCTCTCTCGCTCTCTCTCTCTCTCTCTCTCTCTCTCTCTCTCTCTCTCTCTCTCTCTCTCTCTCTCTCTCTCTCTCTCTCTTTCTCTCTCTCTTCTCTCTTCTCTCTCTCTCTCTCTTTTTCTCTCTTCTCTCTCTCCTGTTCTCTCTTTTCTGAACACACACACACACATTGCGTGGTAGAATAATAGTCTTACTTTTGTTTCTTCGTCTGATAACCTCCACCATTAAAGGCCCATTGTGGGGTTTGAGCACTCTGACTGATTCAGCGTTTATGATTTAGAGACACTAATGGTCCACTAGCAGCTCTTAAAGAACCACTTACAAGACAGCACACACACACACACACACACACACACAGCACGGGTATAAACTGTGTGCCATTTAGGAGTGAAATTGGGCCAATCACACTGGAAGGTCCACTAGACTGTCGGAGAACAATGGTGTGTGTGTGTGTGTGTGTGTGTGTGTGTGTGTGTGTGTGTGTGTGTGTGTGTGTGTGTGTGTGTGTGTGTGTGTGTGTGTGTGTGTGTGTGTGTGTGTATGTGTGTTGAGTAGGTATTTATCTCAGAAAAGCGCCTAGTGGGAGGAAATTACTCTTTAGACATAATATATTTAGCATATCTCCTGTCAACAATGTGATTGACGTGTTACCTGTACACAATGACTGGTTGTTACCTGTACACAATAAATGGTTGTTACCTGTACACAATGACTGGTTGTTACCTGTACACAATGACTGGTTGTTACCTGTACACAGTGTCTGGTTGTTACCTGTACACAATGACTGGTTGTTACCTGTACACAATGACTGGTTGTTACCTGTACACAATGACTGGTTGTTACCTGTACACAATGACTGGTTGTTACCTGTACACAATGACTGGTTGTTACCTGTACACAATGACTGGTTGTTACCTGTACACAGTGTCTGGTTGTTACCTGTACACAGTGTCTGGTTGTTACCTGTACACAATGACTGGTAGTTACCTGTACACAATGACTGGTTGTTACCTGTACACAGTGTCTGGTTGTTACCTGTTCACAGTGTCTGGTTGTTACCTGTACACAATGACTGGTTGTTACCTGTACACAATGACTGGTTGTTACCTGTACACAATGACTGGTTGTTACCTGTACACAATGACTGGTTGTTACCTGTACACAATGACTGGTTGTTACCTGTACACAATGACTGGTTGTTACCTGTACACAATGACTGGTTGTTACCTGTACACAATGACTGGTTGTTACCTGTACACAATGACTGGTTGTTACCTGTACACAATGACTGGTTGTTACCTGTACACAGTGTCTGGTTGTTACCTGTACACAGTGACTGGTTGTTACCTGTACACAATGACTGGTTGTTACCTGTACACAGTGACTGGTTGTTACCTGTACACAATGACTGGTTGTTACCTGTACACAATGACTGGTTGTTACCTGTACACAGTGTCTGGTTGTTACCTGTACACAGTGTCTGGTTGTTACCTGTAAATAGTGTCTGGTTGTTACCTGTACACAGTGTCTGGTTGTTACCTGTACACAGTGTCTGGTTGTTACCTGTAAATAGTGTCTGGTTGTTACCTGTACACAGTGTCTGGTTGTTACCTGTACACAGTGTCTGGTTGTTACCTGTAAATAGTGTCTGGTTGTTACCTGTAAATAGTGTCTGGTTGTTACCTGTACACAGTGTCTGGTTGTTACCTGTACACAGTGTCTGGTTGTTACCTGTAAATAGTGTCTGGTTGTTACCTGTACACAGTGTCTGGTTGTTACCTGTACATAGTGTCTGGTTGTTACCTGTACACAGTGTCTGGTTGTTACCTGTAAATAGTGTCTGGTTGTTACCTGTACACAGTGTCTGGTTGTTACCTGTACACAGTGTCTGGTTGTTACCTGTAAATAGTGTCTGGTGGTTACCTGTAAATAGTGTCTGGTTGTTACCTGTACACAGTGTCTGGTTGTTACCTGTACACAGTGTCTGGTTGTTACCTGTAAATAGTGTCTGGTGGTTACCTGTAAATAGTGTCTGGTTGTTACCTGTAAATAGTGTCTGGTTGTTACCTGTAAATAGTGTCTGGTTGTTACCTGTAAATAGTGTCTGGTTGTTACCTGTAAATAGTGTCTGGTTGTTACCTGTAAATAGTGTCTGGTTGTTACCTGTAAATAGTGTCTGGTTGTTACCTGTAAATAGTGTCTGGTTGTTACCTGTACATAGTGTCTGGTTGTTACCTGTAAATAGTGTCTGGTTGTTACCTGTAAATAGTGTCTGGTTGTTACCTGTAAATAGTGTCTGGTTGTTACCTGTAAATAGTGTCTGGTTGTTACCTGTAAATAGTGTCTGGTTGTTACCTGTAAATAGTGTCTGGTTGTTACCTGTAAATAGTGTCTGGTTGTTACCTGTAAATAGTGTCTGTTTGTTACCTGTAAATAGCGTCTGGTTGTTACCTGTAAATAGTGTCTGGTTGTTACCTGTACATAGTGTCTGGTTGTTACCTGTAAATAGTGTCTGGTTGTTACCTGTAAATAGTGTCTGGTTGTTACCTGTAAATAGTGTCTGGTTGTTACCTGTAAATAGTGTCTGGTTGTTACCTGTAAATAGTGTCTGGTTGTTACCTGTAAATAGTGTCTGGTTGTTACCTGTAAATAGTGTCTGGTTGTTACCTGTAAATAGTGTCTGGTTGTTACCTGTAAATAGTGTCTGGTTGTTACCTGTAAATAGTGTCTGGTTGTTACCTGTAAATAGTGTCTGGTTGTTACCTGTAAATAGTATATGGTTGTTACCTGTAAATAGTGTCTGGTTGTTACCTGTACACAGTGTCTGGTTGTTACCTGTAAATAGTGTCTGGTTGTTACCTGTTCACAGTGTCTGGTTGTTACCTGTAAATAGTGTCTGGTTGTTACCTGTAAATAGTGTCTGGTTGTTACCTGTAAATAGTGTCTGGTTGTTACCTTTAAATAGTGTCTGGTTGTTACCTGTAAATAGTGTCTGGTTGTTACCTGTACATAGTGTCTGGTTGTTACCTGTAAATAGTGTCTGGTTGTTACCTGTAAATAGTGTCTGGTTGTTACCTGTAAATAGTGTCTGGTTGTTACCTGTAAATAGTGTCTGGTTGTTACCTGTAAATAGTGTCTGGTTGTTACCTGTAAATAGTGTCTGGTTGTTACCTGTAAATAGTGTCTGGTTGTTACCTGTAAATAGTGTCTGGTTGTTACCTGTAAATAGTGTCTGGTTGTTACCTGTAAATAGTGTCTGGTTGTTATCTGTAAATAGTGTCTGGTTGTTACCTGTAAATAGTGTCTGGTTGTTACCTGTAAATAGTGTCTGGTTGTTACCTGTAAATAGTGTCTGGTTGTTACCTGTAAATAGTATATGGTTGTTACCTGTACACAGTGTCTGGTTGTTACCTGTAAATAGTGTCTGGTTGTTACCTGTAAATAGTGTCTGGTTGTTACCTGTAAATAGTGTCTGGTTGTTACCTGTAAATAGTGTCTGGTTGTTACCTGTAAATAGTGTCTGGTTGTTACCTGTAAATAGTGTCTGGTTGTTACCTGTAAATAGTATATGGTTGTTACCTGTAAATAGTGTCTGGTTGTTACCTGTACACAGTGTCTGGTTGTTACCTGTAAATAGTGTCTGGTTGTTACCTGTTCACAGTGTCTGGTTGTTACCTGTAAATAGTGTCTGGTTGTTACCTGTAAATAGTGTATGGTTGTTACCTGTACACAGTGTCTGGTTGTTACCTGTAAATAGTGTCTGGTTGTTACCTGTACATAGTGTCTGGTTGTTACCTGTAAATAGTGTATGGTTGTTACCTGTACACAGTGTCTGGTTGTTACCTGTAAATAGTGTCTGGTTGTTACCTGTTCACAGTGTCTGGTTGTTACCTGTACATAGTGTCTGGTTGTTACCTGTAAATAGTGTCTGGTTGTTACCTGTAAATAGTTTATGGTTGTTACCTGTAAATATTATCTGGTTGTTACCTGTAAAAAGTGTCTGGTTGTTACCTGTAAATAGTGTCTGGTTGTTACCTGTAAATAGTGTCTGGTTGTTACCTGTAAATAGTGTCTGGTTGTTACCTGTAAATAGTGTCTGGTTGTTACCTGTACACAGTGTCTGGTTGTTACCTGTAAATAGTGTCTGGTTGTTACCTGTAAATAGTGTCTGGTTGTTACCTGTAAATAGTGTCTGGTTGTTACCTGTAAATAGTGTCTGGTTGTTACCTGTACACAGTGTCTGGTTGTTACCTGTAAATAGTGTCTGGTTGTTACCTGTACACAGTGTCTGGTTGTTACCTGTAAATAGTGTCTGGTTGTTACCTGTACACAGTGTCTGGTTGTTACCTGTAAATAGTGTCTGGTTGTTACCTGTAAATAGTGTATGGTTGTTACCTGTACACAGTGTCTGGTTGTTACCTGTAAATAGTGTCTGGTTTTTACCTGTAAATAGTGTATGGTTGTTACCTGTACACAGTGTCTGGTTGTTACCTGTAAATAGTATCTGGTTGTTACCTGTAAATAGTGTCTGGTTGTTACCTGTAAATAGTGTCTGGTTGTTACCTGTAAATAGTGTCTGGTTGTTACCTGTAAATAGTGTCTGGTTGTTACCTGTAAATAGTGTCTGGTTGTTACCTGTAAATAGTGTCTGGTTGTTACCTGTACATAGTGTCTGGTTGTTACCTGTAAATAGTGTATGGTTGTTACCTGTAAATAGTGTCTGGTTGTTACCTGTAAATAGTGTCTGGTTGTTACCTGTAATAGTGTCTGGTTGTTACCTGTAAATAGTGTCTGGTTGTTACCTGTAAATAGTGTCTGGTTGTTACCTGTAAATAGTGTCTGGTGGTTACCTGTAAATAGTGTCTGGTGGTTACCTGTAAATAGTGTCTGGTTGTTACCTGTAAATAGTGTCTGGTTGTTACCTGTAAATAGTGTCTGGTTGTTACCTGTAAATAGTGTCTGGTTGTTACCTGTAAATAGTGTCTGGTTGTTACCTGTAAATAGTATATGGTTGTTACCTGTACACAGTGTCTGGTTGTTACCTGTAAATAGTGTCTGGTTGTTACCTGTAAATAGTGTCTGGTTGTTACCTGTAAATAGTGGCTGGTTGTTACCTGTACACAGTGTCTGGTTGTTACCTGTACACAGTGTCTGGTTGTTACCTGTAAATAGTGTCTGGTTGTTACCTGTACACAGTGTCTGGTTGTTACCTGTACACAGTGTCTGGTTGTTACCTGTAAATAGTGTCTGGTTGTTACCTGTAAATAGTGTATGGTTGTTACCTGTAAATAGTGTCTGGTTGTTACCTGTACACAGTGTCTGGTTGTTACCTGTACACAGTGTCTGGTTGTTACCTGTAAATAGTGTCTGGTTGTTACCTGTAAATAGTGTCTGGTTGTTACCTGTACACAGTGTCTGGTTGTTACCTGTACACAGTGTCTGGTTGTTACCTGTAAATAGTGTCTGGTTGTTACCTGTACACAGTGTCTGGTTGTTACCTGTACATAGTGTCTGGTTGTTACCTGTACACAGTGTCTGGTTGTTACCTGTAAATAGTGTCTGGTTGTTACCTGTACACAGTGTCTGGTTGTTACCTGTACACAGTGTCTGGTTGTTACCTGTATACAGTGTCTGGTTGTTACCTGTAAATAGTGTCTGGTGGTTACCTGTACACAGTGTCTGGTTGTTACCTGTACACAGTGTCTGGTTGTTACCTGTAAATAGTGTCTGGTGGTTACCTGTAAATAGTGTATGGTTGTTACCTGTACACAGTGTCTGGTTGTTACCTGTACACAGTGTCTGGTTGTTACCTGTAAATAGTGTCTGGTGGTTACCTGTAAATAGTGTCTGGTTGTTACCTGTAAATAGTGTCTGGTTGTTACCTGTAAATAGTGTCTGGTTGTTACCTGTAAATAGTGTCTGGTTGTTACCTGTAAATAGTGTCTGGTTGTTACCTGTAAATAGTGTCTGGTTGTTACCTGTAAATAGTGTCTGGTTGTTACCTGTACATAGTGTCTGGTTGTTACCTGTAAATAGTGTCTGGTTGTTACCTGTAAATAGTGTCTGGTTGTTACCTGTAAATAGTGTCTGGTTGTTACCTGTAAATAGTGTCTGGTTGTTACCTGTAAATAGTGTCTGGTTGTTACCTGTAAATAGTGTCTGGTTGTTACCTGTAAATAGTGTCTGGTTGTTACCTGTAAATAGTGTCTGGTTGTTACCTGTAAATAGTGTCTGGTTGTTACCTGTAAATAGTGTCTGGTTGTTACCTGTAAATAGTGTCTGGTTGTTACCTGTAAATAGTGTCTGGTTGTTACCTGTAAATAGTGTCTGGTTGTTACCTGTAAATAGTATATGGTTGTTACCTGTACACAGTGTCTGGTTGTTACCTGTAAATAGTGTCTGGTTGTTACCTGTAAATAGTGTCTGGTTGTTACCTGTAAATAGTGTCTGGTTGTTACCTGTAAATAGTGTCTGGTTGTTACCTGTAAATAGTGTCTGGTTGTTACCTGTAAATAGTGTCTGGTTGTTACCTGTAAATAGTATATGGTTGTTACCTGTAAATAGTGTCTGGTTGTTACCTGTACACAGTGTCTGGTTGTTACCTGTAAATAGTGTCTGGTTGTTACCTGTTCATAGTGTCTGGTTGTTACCTGTAAATAGTGTCTGGTTGTTACCTGTAAATAGTGTCTGGTTGTTACCTGTAAATAGTGTCTGGTTGTTACCTGTAAATAGTGTCTGGTTGTTACCTGTACATAGTGTCTGGTTGTTACCAGTAAATAGTGTCTGGTTGTTACCTGTAAATAGTGTCTGGTTGTTACCTGTAAATAGTGTCTGGTTGTTACCTGTAAATAGTGTCTGGTTGTTACCTGTAAATAGTGTCTGGTTGTTACCTGTAAATAGTGTCTGGTTGTTACCTGTAAATAGTGTCTGGTTGTTACCTGTAAATAGTGTCTGGTTGTTACCTGTAAATAGTGTCTGGTTGTTACCTGTAAATAGTGTCTGGTTGTTACCTGTAAATAGTGTCTGGTTGTTACCTGTAAATAGTGTCTGGTTGTTACCTGTAAATAGTGTCTGGTTGTTACCTGTAAATAGTATATGGTTGTTACCTGTACACAGTGTCTGGTTGTTACCTGTAAATAGTGTCTGGTTGTTACCTGTAAATAGTGTCTGGTTGTTACCTGTAAATAGTGTCTGGTTGTTACCTGTAAATAGTGTCTGGTTGTTACCTGTAAATAGTGTCTGGTTGTTACCTGTAAATAGTATATGGTTGTTACCTGTAAATAGTGTCTGGTTGTTACCTGTACACAGTGTCTGGTTGTTACCTGTAAATAGTGTCTGGTTGTTACCTGTTCACAGTGTCTGGTTGTTACCTGTAAATAGTGTCTGGTTGTTACCTGTAAATAGTGTCTGGTTGTTACCTGTAAATAGTGTCTGGTTGTTACCTGTAAATAGTGTCTGGTTGTTACCTGTAAATAGTGTCTGGTTGTTACCTGTACATAGTGTCTGGTTGTTACCTGTAAATAGTGTCTGGTTGTTACCTGTAAATAGTGTCTGGTTGTTACCTGTAAATAGTGTCTGGTTGTTACCTGTACATAGTGTCTGGTTGTTACCTGTAAATAGTGTCTGGTTGTTACCTGTAAATAGTGTCTGGTTGTTACCTGTAAATAGTGTCTGGTTGTTACCTGTAAATAGTGTCTGGTTGTTACCTGTAAATAGTGTCTGGTTGTTACCTGTAAATAGTGTCTGGTTGTTACCTGTAAATAGTGTCTGGTTGTTACCTGTAAATAGTGTCTGGTTGTTACCTGTAAATAGTGTCTGGTTGTTACCTGTAAATAGTGTCTGGTTGTTACCTGTAAATAGTATATGGTTGTTACCTGTACACAGTGTCTGGTTGTTACCTGTAAATAGTGTCTGGTTGTTACCTGTAAATAGTGTCTGGTTGTTACCTGTAAATAGTGTCTGGTTGTTACCTGTAAATAGTGTCTGGTTGTTACCTGTAAATAGTGTCTGGTTGTTACCTGTAAATAGTATATGGTTGTTACCTGTAAATAGTGTCTGGTTGTTACCTGTACACAGTGTCTGGTTGTTACCTGTAAATAGTGTCTGGTTGTTACCTGTTCACAGTGTCTGGTTGTTACCTGTAAATAGTGTCTGGTTGTTACCTGTAAATAGTGTATGGTTGTTACCTGTACACAGTGTCTGGTTGTTACCTGTAAATAGTGTCTGGTTGTTACCTGTACATAGTGTCTGGTTGTTACCTGTAAATAGTGTATGGTTGTTACCTGTACACAGTGTCTGGTTGTTACCTGTAAATAGTGTCTGGTTGTTACCTGTAAATAGTGTCTGGTTGTTACCTGTAAATAGTGTCTGGTTGTTACCTGTAAATAGTGTCTGGTTGTTACCTGTAAATAGTGTCTGGTTGTTACCTGTAAATAGTGTCTGGTTGTTACCTGTAAATAGTGTCTGGTTGTTACCTGTAAATAGTGTCTGCTTGTTACCTGTAAATAGTGTCTGGTTGTTACCTGTAAATAGTGTCTGGTTGTTACCTGTAAATAGTGTCTGGTTGTTACCTGTAAATAGTGTCTGGTTGTTACCTGTAAATAGTGTCTGGTTGTTACCTGTAAATAGTATATGGTTGTTACCTGTAAATAGTGTCTGGTTGTTACCTGTACACAGTGTCTGGTTGTTACCTGTAAATAGTGTCTGGTTGTTACCTGTTCACAGTGTCTGGTTGTTACCTGTAAATAGTGTCTGGTTGTTACCTGTAAATAGTGTATGGTTGTTACCTGTACACAGTGTCTGGTTGTTACCTGTAAATAGTGTCTGGTTGTTACCTGTACATAGTGTCTGGTTGTTACCTGTAAATAGTGTATGGTTGTTACCTGTACACAGTGTCTGGTTGTTACCTGTAAATAGTGTCTGGTTGTTACCTGTAAATAGTGTCTGGTTGTTACCTGTAAATAGTGTCTGGTTGTTACCTGTAAATAGTGTCTGGTTGTTACCTGTAAATAGTGTCTGGTTGTTACCTGTAAATAGTGTCTGGTTGTTACCTGTAAATAGTGTCTGGTTGTTACCTGTAAATAGTGTCTGGTTGTTACCTGTAAATAGTGTCTGGTTGTTACCTGTAAATAGTGTCTGGTTGTTACCTGTAAATAGTGTCTGGTTGTTACCTGTAAATAGTATATGGTTGTTACCTGTACACAGTGTCTGGTTGTTACCTGTAAATAGTGTCTGGTTGTTACCTGTAAATAGTGTCTGGTTGTTACCTGTAAATAGTGTCTGGTTGTTACCTGTAAATAGTGTCTGGTTGTTACCTGTAAATAGTGTCTGGTTGTTACCTGTAAATAGTATATGGTTGTTACCTGTAAATAGTGTCTGGTTGTTACCTGTACACAGTGTCTGGTTGTTACCTGTAAATAGTGTCTGGTTGTTACCTGTTCACAGTGTCTGGTTGTTACCTGTACATAGTGTCTGGTTGTTACCTGTAAATAGTGTCTGGTTGTTACCTGTAAATAGTTTATGGTTGTTACCTGTAAATAGTATCTGGTTGTTACCTGTAAAAAGTGTCTGGTTGTTACCTGTAAATAGTGTCTGGTTGTTACCTGTAAATAGTGTCTGGTTGTTACCTGTAAATAGTGTCTGGTTGTTACCTGTACACAGTGTCTGGTTGTTACCTGTAAATAGTGTCTGGTTGTTACCTGTAAATAGTGTCTGGTTGTTACCTGTAAATAGTGTCTGGTTGTTACCTGTAAATAGTGTCTGGTTGTTACCTGTACACAGTGTCTGGTTGTTACCTGTAAATAGTGTCTGGTTGTTACCTGTAAATAGTGTCTGGTTGTTACCTGTACACAGTGTCTGGTTGTTACCTGTAAATAGTGTCTGGTTGTTACCTGTAAATAGTGTATGGTTGTTACCTGTACACAGTGTCTGGTTGTTACCTGTAAATAGTGTCTGGTTGTTACCTGTAAATAGTGTATGGTTGTTACCTGTACACAGTGTCTGGTTGTTACCTGTAAATAGTATCTGGTTGTTACCTGTAAATAGTGTCTGGTTGTTACCTGTAAATAGTGTCTGGTTGTTACCTGTAAATAGTGTCTGGTTGTTACCTGTAAATAGTGTCTGGTTGTTACCTGTAAATAGTGTCTGGTTGTTACCTGTAAATAGTGTCTGGTTGTTACCTGTAAATAGTGTCTGGTTGTTACCTGTAAATAGTGTCTGGTTGTTACCTGTAAATAGTGTATGGTTGTTACCTGTAAATAGTGTCTGGTTGTTACCTGTAAATAGTGTCTGGTTGTTACCTGTAAATAGTGTCTGGTTGTTACCTGTAAATAGTGTCTGGTTGTTACCTGTAAATAGTGTCTGGTTGTTACCTGTAAATAGTGTCTGGTTGTTACCTGTAAATAGTGTCTGGTTGTTACCTGTAAATAGTGTCTGGTTGTTACCTGTAAATAGTGTCTGGTTGTTACCTGTAAATAGTGTCTGGTTGTTACCTGTAAATAGTGTCTGGTTGTTACCTGTAAATAGTGT
The DNA here is from genome assembly GCF_964263955.1 of Coregonus lavaretus. Classification (NCBI taxonomy): domain Eukaryota; kingdom Metazoa; phylum Chordata; class Actinopteri; order Salmoniformes; family Salmonidae; genus Coregonus; species Coregonus lavaretus. Next base: position 152,221 of record NW_028162924.1, on the reverse strand, counting down.
CTGGTTGTTACCTGTAAATAGTGTCTGGTTGTTACCTGTAAATAGTGTCTGGTTGTTACCTGTAAATAGTGTCTGGTTGTTACCTGTAAATAGTATATGGTTGTTACCTGTACACAGTGTCTGGTTGTTACCTGTAAATAGTGTCTGGTTGTTACCTGTAAATAGTGTCTGGTTGTTACCTGTAAATAGTGTCTGGTTGTTACCTGTAAATAGTGTCTGGTTGTTACCTGTAAATAGTGTCTGGTTGTTACCTGTAAATAGTATATGGTTGTTACCTGTAAATAGTGTCTGGTTGTTACCTGTACACAGTGTCTGGTTGTTACCTGTAAATAGTGTCTGGTTGTTACCTGTTCACAGTGTCTGGTTGTTACCTGTACATAGTGTCTGGTTGTTACCTGTAAATAGTGTCTGGTTGTTACCTGTAAATAGTTTATGGTTGTTACCTGTAAATAGTATCTGGTTGTTACCTGTAAAAAGTGTCTGGTTGTTACCTGTAAATAGTGTCTGGTTGTTACCTGTAAATAGTGTCTGGTTGTTACCTGTAAATAGTGTCTGGTTGTTACCTGTAAATAGTGTCTGGTTGTTACCTGTACACAGTGTCTGGTTGTTACCTGTAAATAGTGTCTGGTTGTTACCTGTAAATAGTGTCTGGTTGTTACCTGTAAATAGTGTCTGGTTGTTACCTGTAAATAGTGTCTGGTTGTTACCTGTACACAGTGTCTGGTTGTTACCTGTAAATAGTGTCTGGTTGTTACCTGTAAATAGTGTCTGGTTGTTACCTGTACACAGTGTCTGGTTGTTACCTGTAAATAGTGTCTGGTTGTTACCTGTAAATAGTGTCTGGTTGTTACCTGTAAATAGTGTCTGGTTGTTACCTGTAAATAGTGTCTGGTTGTTACCTGTAAATAGTGTCTGGTTGTTACCTGTAAATAGTGTCTGGTTGTTACCTGTAAATAGTATATGGTTGTTACCTGTACACAGTGTCTGGTTGTTACCTGTAAATAGTGTCTGGTTGTTACCTGTAAATAGTGTCTGGTTGTTACCTGTAAATAGTGTCTGGTTGTTACCTGTAAATAGTGTCTGGTTGTTACCTGTAAATAGTGTCTGGTTGTTACCTGTAAATAGTGTCTGGTTGTTACCTGTAAATAGTGTCTGGTTGTTACCTGTAAATAGTGTCTGGTTGTTACCTGTAAATAGTGTCTGGTTGTTACCTGTAAATAGTGTCTGGTTGTTACCTGTAAATAGTGTCTGGTTGTTACCTGTAAATAGTGTCTGGTTGTTACCTGTAAATAGTGTCTGGTTGTTACCTGTAAATAGTGTCTGGTTGTTACCTGTAAATAGTGTCTGGTTGTTACCTGTAAATAGTATATGGTTGTTACCTGTACACAGTGTCTGGTTGTTACCTGTAAATAGTGTCTGGTTGTTACCTGTAAATAGTGTCTGGTTGTTACCTGTAAATAGTGTCTGGTTGTTACCTGTAAATAGTGTCTGGTTGTTACCTGTAAATAGTGTCTGGTTGTTACCTGTAAATAGTATATGGTTGTTACCTGTAAATAGTGTCTGGTTGTTACCTGTACACAGTGTCTGGTTGTTACCTGTAAATAGTGTCTGGTTGTTACCTGTTCACAGTGTCTGGTTGTTACCTGTACATAGTGTCTGGTTGTTACCTGTAAATAGTGTCTGGTTGTTACCTGTAAATAGTTTATGGTTGTTACCTGTAAATAGTATCTGGTTGTTACCTGTAAAAAGTGTCTGGTTGTTACCTGTAAATAGTGTCTGGTTGTTACCTGTAAATAGTGTCTGGTTGTTACCTGTAAATAGTGTCTGGTTGTTACCTGTAAATAGTGTCTGGTTGTTACCTGTACACAGTGTCTGGTTGTTACCTGTAAATAGTGTCTGGTTGTTACCTGTAAATAGTGTCTGGTTGTTACCTGTAAATAGTGTCTGGTTGTTACCTGTAAATAGTGTCTGGTTGTTACCTGTACACAGTGTCTGGTTGTTACCTGTAAATAGTGTCTGGTTGTTACCTGTAAATAGTGTCTGGTTGTTACCTGTACACAGTGTCTGGTTGTTACCTGTAAATAGTGTCTGGTTGTTACCTGTAAATAGTGTATGGTTGTTACCTGTACACAGTGTCTGGTTGTTACCTGTAAATAGTGTCTGGTTGTTACCTGTAAATAGTGTATGGTTGTTACCTGTACACAGTGTCTGGTTGTTACCTGTAAATAGTATCTGGTTGTTACCTGTAAATAGTGTCTGGTTGTTACCTGTAAATAGTGTCTGGTTGTTACCTGTAAATAGTGTCTGGTTGTTACCTGTAAATAGTGTCTGGTTGTTACCTGTAAATAGTATATGGTTGTTACCTGTAAATAGTGTCTGGTTGTTACCTGTACACAGTGTCTGGTTGTTACCTGTAAATAGTGTCTGGTTGTTACCTGTTCACAGTGTCTGGTTGTTACCTGTACATAGTGTCTGGTTGTTACCTGTAAATAGTGTCTGGTTGTTACCTGTAAATAGTTTATGGTTGTTACCTGTAAATAGTATCTGGTTGTTACCTGTAAAAAGTGTCTGGTTGTTACCTGTAAATAGTGTCTGGTTGTTACCTGTAAATAGTGTCTGGTTGTTACCTGTAAATAGTGTCTGGTTGTTACCTGTAAATAGTGTCTGGTTGTTACCTGTACACAGTGTCTGGTTGTTACCTGTAAATAGTGTCTGGTTGTTACCTGTAAATAGTGTCTGGTTGTTACCTGTAAATAGTGTCTGGTTGTTACCTGTAAATAGTGTCTGGTTGTTACCTGTACACAGTGTCTGGTTGTTACCTGTAAATAGTGTCTGGTTGTTACCTGTAAATAGTGTCTGGTTGTTACCTGTACACAGTGTCTGGTTGTTACCTGTAAATAGTGTCTGGTTGTTACCTGTAAATAGTGTATGGTTGTTACCTGTACACAGTGTCTGGTTGTTACCTGTAAATAGTGTCTGGTTGTTACCTGTAAATAGTGTATGGTTGTTACCTGTACACAGTGTCTGGTTGTTACCTGTAAATAGTATCTGGTTGTTACCTGTAAATAGTGTCTGGTTGTTACCTGTAAATAGTGTCTGGTTGTTACCTGTAAATAGTGTCTGGTTGTTACCTGTAAATAGTGTCTGGTTGTTACCTGTAAATAGTGTCTGGTTGTTACCTGTAAATAGTGTCTGGTTGTTACCTGTAAATAGTGTCTGGTTGTTACCTGTAAATAGTGTCTGGTTGTTACCTGTAAATAGTGTATGGTTGTTACCTGTAAATAGTGTCTGGTTGTTACCTGTAAATAGTGTCTGGTTGTTACCTGTAAATAGTGTCTGGTTTATACCTGTAAATAGTGTCTGGTTGTTACCTGTAAATAGTGTCTGGTTGTTACCTGTAAATAGTGTCTGGTTGTTACCTGTAAATAGTGTCTGGTTGTTACCTGTACACAGTGTCTGGTTGTTACCTGTAAATAGTGTCTGGTTGTTACCTATAAATAGTGTCTGGTTGTTACCTGTAAATAGTGTCTGGTTGTTACCTGTAAATAGTGTCTGGTTGTTACCTGTAAATAGTGTCTGGTTGTTACCTGTAAATAGTGTCTGGTTGTTACCTGTAAATAGTGTCTGGTTGTTACCTGTAAATAGTGTCTGGTGGTTACCTGTAAATAGTGTCTGGTTGTTACCTGTAAAAAGTGTCTGGTTGTTACCTGTAAATAGTGTCTGGTTGTTACCTGTAAATAGTGTCTGGTTGTTACCTGTAAATAGTGTCTGGTTGTTACCTGTAAATAGTGTCTGGTTGTTACCTGTAAATAGTGTCTGGTTGTTACCTGTAAATAGTATATGGTTGTTACCTGTACACAGTGTCTGGTTGTTACCTGTAAATAGTGTCTGGTTGTTACCTGTAAATAGTGTCTGGTTGTTACCTGTAAATAGTGGCTGGTTGTTACCTGTACACAGTGTCTGGTTGTTACCTGTAAATAGTGTCTGGTTGTTACCTGTAAATAGTATATGGTTGTTACCTGTAAATAGTGTCTGGTTGTTACCTGTACAGAGTGTCTGGTTGTTACCTGTAAATAGTGTCTGGTTGTTACCTGTAAATAGTGTCTGGTTGTTACCTGTAAATAGTGTCTGGTTTTTACCTGTAAATAGTATATGGTTGTTACCTGTAAATAGTGTCTGGTTGTTACCTGTACACAGTGTCTGGTTGTTACCTGTAAATAGTGTCTGGTTGTTACCTGTAAATAGTGTCTGGTTGTTACCTGTAAATAGTGTCTGGTTGTTACCTGTACACAGTGTCTGGTTGTTACCTGTAAATAGTGTCTGGTTGTTACCTGTAAATAGTGTATGGTTGTTACCTGTACACAGTGTCTGGTTGTTACCTGTAAATGGTGTCTGGTTGTTACCTGTAAATAGTGTATGGTTGTTACCTGTACACAGTGTCTGGTTGTTACCTGTAAATAGTATCTGGTTGTTACCTGTAAATAGTGTCTGGTTGTTACCTGTAAATAGTGTCTGGTTGTTACCTGTAAATAGTGTCTGGTTGTTACCTGTAAATAGTGTCTGGTTGTTACCTGTAAATAGTGGCTGGTTGTTACCTGTACACAGTGTCTGGTTGTTACCTGTAAATAGTGTCTGGTTGTTACCTGTAAATAGTATATGGTTGTTACCTGTAAATAGTGTCTGGTTGTTACCTGTACACAGTGTCTGGTTGTTACCTGTAAATAGTGTCTGGTTGTTACCTGTAAATAGTGTCTGGTTGTTACCTGTAAATAGTATATGGTTGTTACCTGTAAATAGTGTCTGGTTGTTACCTGTACACAGTGTCTGGTTGTTACCTGTAAATAGTGTCTGGTTGTTACCTGTTCACAGTGTCTGGTTGTTACCTGTAAATAGTGTCTGGTTGTTACCTGTAAATAGTGTATGGTTGTTACCTGTACACAGTGTCTGGTTGTTACCTGTAAATAGTGTCTGGTTGTTACCTGTACATAGTGTCTGGTTGTTACCTGTAAATAGTGTATGGTTGTTACCTGTACACAGTGTCTGGTTGTTACCTGTAAATAGTGTCTGGTTGTTACCTGTAAATAGTGTCTGGTTGTTACCTGTAAATAGTGTCTGGTTGTTACCTGTAAATAGTGTCTGGTTGTTACCTGTAAATAGTGTCTGGTTGTTACCTGTAAATAGTGTCTGGTTGTTACCTGTAAATAGTGTCTGGTTGTTACCTGTAAATAGTGTCTGGTTGTTACCTGTAAATAGTGTCTGGTTGTTACCTGTAAATAGTGTCTGGTTGTTACCTGTAAATAGTGTCTGGTTGTTACCTGTAAATAGTGTCTGGTTGTTACCTGTAAATAGTATATGGTTGTTACCTGTACACAGTGTCTGGTTGTTACCTGTAAATAGTGTCTGGTTGTTACCTGTAAATAGTGTCTGGTTGTTACCTGTAAATAGTGTCTGGTTGTTACCTGTAAATAGTGTCTGGTTGTTACCTGTAAATAGTGTCTGGTTGTTACCTGTAAATAGTATATGGTTGTTACCTGTAAATAGTGTCTGGTTGTTACCTGTACACAGTGTCTGGTTGTTACCTGTAAATAGTGTCTGGTTGTTACCTGTTCACAGTGTCTGGTTGTTACCTGTACATAGTGTCTGGTTGTTACCTGTAAATAGTGTCTGGTTGTTACCTGTAAATAGTTTATGGTTGTTACCTGTAAATAGTATCTGGTTGTTACCTGTAAAAAGTGTCTGGTTGTTACCTGTAAATAGTGTCTGGTTGTTACCTGTAAATAGTGTCTGGTTGTTACCTGTAAATAGTGTCTGGTTGTTACCTGTAAATAGTGTCTGGTTGTTACCTGTACACAGTGTCTGGTTGTTACCTGTAAATAGTGTCTGGTTGTTACCTGTAAATAGTGTCTGGTTGTTACCTGTAAATAGTGTCTGGTTGTTACCTGTAAATAGTGTCTGGTTGTTACCTGTACACAGTGTCTGGTTGTTACCTGTAAATAGTGTCTGGTTGTTACCTGTAAATAGTGTCATGTTGTTACCTGTAAATAGTGTCTGGTTGTTACCTGTACACAGTGTCTGGTTGTTACCTGTAAATAGTGTCTGGTTGTTACCTGTAAATAGTGTATGGTTGTTACCTGTACACAGTGTCTGGTTGTTACCTGTAAATAGTGTCTGGTTGTTACCTGTAAATAGTGTATGGTTGTTACCTGTACACAGTGTCTGGTTGTTACCTGTAAATAGTATCTGGTTGTTACCTGTAAATAGTGTCTGGTTGTTACCTGTAAATAGTGTCTGGTTGTTACCTGTAAATAGTGTCTGGTTGTTACCTGTAAATAGTGTCTGGTTGTTACCTGTAAATAGTGTCTGGTTGTTACCTGTAAATAGTGTATGGTTGTTACCTGTAAATAGTGTCTGGTTGTTACCTGTAAATAGTGTCTGGTTGTTACCTGTAAATAGTGTCTGGTTGTTACCTGTAAATAGTGTCTGGTTGTTACCTGTAAATAGTGTCTGGTTGTTACCTGTAAATAGTGTCTGGTTGTTACCTGTAAATAGTGTCTGGTTGTTACCTGTAAATAGTGTCTGGTTGTTACCTGTAAATAGTGTCTGGTTGTTACCTGTAAATAGTGTCTGGTTGTTACCTGTAAATAGTGTCTGGTTGTTACCTGTAAATAGTGTCTGGTTGTTACCTGTAAATAGTGTCTGGTTGTTACCTGTAAATAGTGTCTGGTTGTTACCTGTAAATAGTATATGGTTGTTACCTGTACACAGTGTCTGGTTGTTACCTGTAAATAGTGTCTGGTTGTTACCTGTAAATAGTGTCTGGTTGTTACCTGTAAATAGTGTCTGGTTGTTACCTGTAAATAGTGTCTGGTTGTTACCTGTAAATAGTGTCTGGTTGTTACCTGTAAATAGTATATGGTTGTTACCTGTAAATAGTGTCTGGTTGTTACCTGTACACAGTGTCTGGTTGTTACCTGTAAATAGTGTCTGGTTGTTACCTGTTCACAGTGTCTGGTTGTTACCTGTACATAGTGTCTGGTTGTTACCTGTAAATAGTGTCTGGTTGTTACCTGTAAATAGTTTATGGTTGTTACCTGTAAATAGTATCTGGTTGTTACCTGTAAAAAGTGTCTGGTTGTTACCTGTAAATAGTGTCTGGTTGTTACCTGTAAATAGTGTCTGGTTGTTACCTGTAAATAGTGTCTGGTTGTTACCTGTAAATAGTGTCTGGTTGTTACCTGTACACAGTGTCTGGTTGTTACCTGTAAATAGTGTCTGGTTGTTACCTGTAAATAGTGTCTGGTTGTTACCTGTAAATAGTGTCTGGTTGTTACCTGTAAATAGTGTCTGGTTGTTACCTGTACACAGTGTCTGGTTGTTACCTGTAAATAGTGTCTGGTTGTTACCTGTAAATAGTGTCTGGTTGTTACCTGTACACAGTGTCTGGTTGTTACCTGTAAATAGTGTCTGGTTGTTACCTGTAAATAGTGTATGGTTGTTACCTGTACACAGTGTCTGGTTGTTACCTGTAAATAGTGTCTGGTTGTTACCTGTAAATAGTGTATGGTTGTTACCTGTACACAGTGTCTGGTTGTTACCTGTAAATAGTATCTGGTTGTTACCTGTAAATAGTGTCTGGTTGTTACCTGTAAATAGTGTCTGGTTGTTACCTGTAAATAGTGTCTGGTTGTTACCTGTAAATAGTGTCTGGTTGTTACCTTTAAATAGTGTCTGGTTGTTACCTGTAAATAGTGTCTGGTTGTTACCTGTAAATAGTGTCTGGTTGTTACCTGTAAATAGTGTCTGGTTGTTACCTGTAAATAGTGTATGGTTGTTACCTGTAAATAGTGTCTGGTTGTTACCTGTAAATAGTGTCTGGTTGTTACCTGTAAATAGTGTCTGGTTTATACCTGTAAATAGTGTCTGGTTGTTACCTGTAAATAGTATCTGGTTGTTACCTGTAAATAGTGTCTGGTTGTTACCTGTAAATAGTGTCTGGTTGTTACCTGTACACAGTGTCTGGTTGTTACCTGTAAATAGTGTCTGGTTGTTACCTATAAATAGTGTCTGGTTGTTACCTGTAAATAGTGTCTGGTTGTTACCTGTAAATAGTGTCTGGTTGTTACCTGTAAATAGTGTCTGGTTGTTACCTGTAAATAGTGTCTGGTTGTTACCTGTAAATAGTGTCTGGTTGTTACCTGTAAATAGTGTCTGGTGGTTACCTGTAAATAGTGTCTGGTTGTTACCTGTAAAAAGTGTCTGGTTGTTACCTGTAAATAGTGTCTGGTTGTTACCTGTAAATAGTGTCTGGTTGTTACCTGTAAATAGTGTCTGGTTGTTACCTGTAAATAGTGTCTGGTTGTTACCTGTAAATAGTGTCTGGTTGTTACCTGTAAATAGTATATGGTTGTTACCTGTACACAGTGTCTGGTTGTTACCTGTAAATAGTGTCTGGTTGTTACCTGTAAATAGTGTCTGGTTGTTACCTGTAAATAGTGGCTGGTTGTTACCTGTACACAGTGTCTGGTTGTTACCTGTAAATAGTGTCTGGTTGTTACCTGTAAATAGTATATGGTTGTTACCTGTAAATAGTGTCTGGTTGTTACCTGTACAGAGTGTCTGGTTGTTACCTGTAAATAGTGTCTGGTTGTTACCTGTAAATAGTGTCTGGTTGTTACCTGTAAATAGTGTCTGGTTTTTACCTGTAAATAGTATATGGTTGTTACCTGTAAATAGTGTCTGGTTGTTACCTGTACAAAGTGTCTGGTTGTTACCTGTAAATAGTGTCTGGTTGTTACCTGTAAATAGTGTCTGGTTGTTACCTGTAAATAGTGTCTGGTTGTTACCTGTACACAGTGTCTGGTTGTTACCTGTAAATAGTGTCTGGTTGTTACCTGTAAATAGTGTCTGGTTGTTACCTGTACACAGTGTCTGGTTGTTACCTGTAAATGGTGTCTGGTTGTTACCTGTAAATAGTGTATGGTTGTTACCTGTACACAGTGTCTGGTTGTTACCTGTAAATAGTATCTGGTTGTTACCTGTAAATAGTGTCTGGTTGTTACCTGTAAATAGTGTCTGGTTGTTACCTGTAAATAGTGTCTGGTTGTTACCTGTAAATAGTGTCTGGTTGTTACCTGTAAATAGTGGCTGGTTGTTACCTGTACACAGTGTCTGGATGTTACCTGTAAATAGTGTCTGGTTGTTACCTGTAAATAGTATATGGTTGTTACCTGTAAATAGTGTCTGGTTGTTACCTGTACACAGTGTCTGGTTGTTACCTGTAAATAGTGTCTGGTTGTTACCTGTAAATAATGTCTGGTTGTTACCTGTAAATAGTGTCTGGTTGTTACCTGTACACAGTGTCTGGTTGTTACCTGTAAATAGTGTCTGGTTGTTACCTGTACACAGTGTCTGGTTGTTACCTGTAAATAGTGTCTGGTTGTTACCTGTAAATAGTGTATGGTTGTTACCTGTACACAGTGTCTGGTTGTTACCTGTAAATAGTGTCTGGTTGTTACCTGTAAATAGTGTATGGTTGTTACCTGTACACAGTGTCTGGTTGTTACCTGTAAATAGTATCTGGTTGTTACCTGTAAATAGTGTCTGGTTGTTACCTGTAAATAGTGTCTGGTTGTTACCTGTAAATAGTGTCTGGTTGTTACCTGTAAATAGTGTCTGGTTGTTACCTGTAAATAGTGTCTGGTTGTTACCTGTAAATAGTGTCTGGTTGTTACCTGTAAATAGTGTCTGGTTGTTACCTGTAAATAGTGCCTGGTTGTTACCTGTAAATAGTGTATGGTTGTTACCTGTAAATAGTGTCTGGTTGTTACCTGTAAATAGTGTCTGGTTGTTACCTGTAAATAGTGTCTGGTTGTTACCTGTAAATAGTGTCTGGTTGTTACCTGTAAATAGTGTCTGGTTGTTACCTGTAAATAGTGTCTGGTTGTTACCTGTAAATAGTATATGGTTGTTACCTGTACACAGTGTCTGGTTGTTACCTGTAAATAGTGTCTGGTTGTTACCTGTAAATAGTGTCTGGTTGTTACCTGTAAATAGTGTCTGGTTGTTACCTGTAAATAGTGTCTGGTTGTTACCTGTAAATAGTGTCTGGTTGTTACCTGTAAATAGTGTCTGGTTGTTACCTGTAAATAGTATATGGTTGTTACCTGTAAATAGTGTCTGGTTGTTACCTGTACACAGTGTCTGGTTGTTACCTGTAAATAGTGTCTGGTTGTTACCTGTTCACAGTGTCTGGTTGTTACCTGTAAATAGTGTCTGGTTGTTACCTGTAAATAGTGTATGGTTGTTACCTGTACACAGTGTCTGGTTGTTACCTGTAAATAGTGTCTGGTTGTTACCTGTACATAGTGTCTGGTTGTTACCTGTAAATAGTGTATGGTTGTTACCTGTACACCGTGTCTGGTTGTTACCTGTAAATAGTGTCTGGTTGTTACCTGTAAATAGTGTCTGGTTGTTACCTGTAAATAGTGTCTGGTTGTTACCTGTAAATAGTGTCTGGTTGTTACCTGTAAATAGTGTCTGGTTGTTACCTGTACACAGTGTCTGGTTGTTACCTGTAAATAGTGTCTGGTTGTTACCTGTAAATAGTGTCTGGTTGTTACCTGTAAATAGTGTCTGGTTGTTACCTGTAAATAGTGTCTGGTTGTTACCTGTAAATAGTGTCTGATTGTTACCTGTACACAGTGTCTGGTTGTTACCTGTAAATAGTGTCTGGTTGTTACCTATAAATAGTGTCTGGTTGTTACCTGTAAATAGTGTCTGGTTGTTACCTGTAAATAGTGTCTGGTTGTTACCTGTAAATAGTGTCTGGTTGTTACCTGTAAATAGTGTCTGGTTGTTACCTGTAAATAGTGTCTGGTTGTTACCTGTAAATAGTGTCTGGTGGTTACCTGTAAATAGTGTCTGGTTGTTACCTGTAAAAAGTGTCTTGTTGTTACCTGTAAATAGTGTCTGGTTGTTACCTGTAAATAGTGTCTGGTTGTTACCTGTAAATAGTGTCTGGTTGTTACCTGTAAATAGTGTCTGGTTGTTACCTGTAAATAGTGTCTGGTTGTTACCTGTAAATAGTATATGGTTGTTACCTGTACACAGTGTCTGGTTGTTACCTGTAAATAGTGTCTGGTTGTTACCTGTAAATAGTGTCTGGTTGTTACCTGTAAATAGTGGCTGGTTGTTACCTGTACACAGTGTCTGGTTGTTACCTGTAAATAGTGTCTGGTTGTTACCTGTAAATAGTATATGGTTGTTACCTGTAAATAGTGTCTGGTTGTTACCTGTACAGAGTGTCTGGTTGTTACCTGTAAATAGTGTCTGGTTGTTACCTGTAAATAGTGTCTGGTTGTTACCTGTAAATAGTGTCTGGTTTTTACCTGTAAATAGTATATGGTTGTTACCTGTAAATAGTGTCTGGTTGTTACCTGTACAAAGTGTCTGGTTGTTACCTGTAAATAGTGTCTGGTTGTTACCTGTAAATAGTGTCTGGTTGTTACCTGTAAATAGTGTCTGGTTGTTACCTGTACACAGTGTCTGGTTGTTACCTGTAAATAGTGTCTGGTTGTTACCTGTAAATAGTGTCTGGTTGTTACCTGTACACAGTGTCTGGTTGTTACCTGTAAATGGTGTCTGGTTGTTACCTGTAAATAGTGTATGGTTGTTACCTGTACACAGTGTCTGGTTGTTACCTGTAAATAGTATCTGGTTGTTACCTGTAAATAGTGTCTGGTTGTTACCTGTAAATAGTGTCTGGTTGTTACCTGTAAATAGTGTCTGGTTGTTACCTGTAAATAGTGTCTGGTTGTTACCTGTAAATAGTGGCTGGTTGTTACCTGTACACAGTGTCTGGATGTTACCTGTAAATAGTGTCTGGTTGTTACCTGTAAATAGTATATGGTTGTTACCTGTAAATAGTGTCTGGTTGTTACCTGTACACAGTGTCTGGTTGTTACCTGTAAATAGTGTCTGGTTGTTACCTGTAAATAATGTCTGGTTGTTACCTGTAAATAGTGTCTGGTTGTTACCTGTACACAGTGTCTGGTTGTTACCTGTAAATAGTGTCTGGTTGTTACCTGTACACAGTGTCTGGTTGTTACCTGTAAATAGTGTCTGGTTGTTACCTGTAAATAGTGTATGGTTGTTACCTGTACACAGTGTCTGGTTGTTACCTGTAAATAGTGTCTGGTTGTTACCTGTAAATAGTGTATGGTTGTTACCTGTACACAGTGTCTGGTTGTTACCTGTAAATAGTATCTGGTTGTTACCTGTAAATAGTGTCTGGTTGTTACCTGTAAATAGTGTCTGGTTGTTACCTGTAAATAGTGTCTGGTTGTTACCTGTAAATAGTGTCTGGTTGTTACCTGTAAATAGTGTCTGGTTGTTACCTGTAAATAGTGTCTGGTTGTTACCTGTAAATAGTGTCTGGTTGTTACCTGTAAATAGTGTCTGGTTGTTACCTGTAAATAGTGTATGGTTGTTACCTGTAAATAGTGTCTGGTTGTTACCTGTAAATAGTGTCTGGTTGTTACCTGTAAATAGTGTCTGGTTGTTACCTGTAAATAGTGTCTGGTTGTTACCTGTAAATAGTGTCTGGTTGTTACCTGTAAATAGTGTCTGGTTGTTACCTGTAAATAGTATATGGTTGTTACCTGTACACAGTGTCTGGTTGTTACCTGTAAATAGTGTCTGGTTGTTACCTGTAAATAGTGTCTGGTTGTTACCTGTAAATAGTGTCTGGTTGTTACCTGTAAATAGTGTCTGGTTGTTACCTGTAAATAGTGTCTGGTTGTTACCTGTAAATAGTGTCTGGTTGTTACCTGTAAATAGTATATGGTTGTTACCTGTAAATAGTGTCTGGTTGTTACCTGTACACAGTGTCTGGTTGTTACCTGTAAATAGTGTCTGGTTGTTACCTGTTCACAGTGTCTGGTTGTTACCTGTAAATAGTGTCTGGTTGTTACCTGTAAATAGTGTATGGTTGTTACCTGTACACAGTGTCTGGTTGTTACCTGTAAATAGTGTCTGGTTGTTACCTGTACATAGTGTCTGGTTGTTACCTGTAAATAGTGTATGGTTGTTACCTGTACACCGTGTCTGGTTGTTACCTGTAAATAGTGTCTGGTTGTTACCTGTAAATAGTGTCTGGTTGTTACCTGTAAATAGTGTCTGGTTGTTACCTGTAAATAGTGTCTGGTTGTTACCTGTAAATAGTGTCTGGTTGTTACCTGTACACAGTGTCTGGTTGTTACCTGTAAATAGTGTCTGGTTGTTACCTGTAAATAGTGTCTGGTTGTTACCTGTAAATAGTGTCTGGTTGTTACCTGTAAATAGTGTCTGGTTGTTACCTGTAAATAGTGTCTGATTGTTACCTGTACACAGTGTCTGGTTGTTACCTGTAAATAGTGTCTGGTTGTTACCTGTAAATAGTGTCTGGTTGTTACCTGTAAATAGTGTATGGTTGTTGCCTGTACACAGTGTCTGGTTGTTACCTGTAAATAGTGTCTGGTTGTTACCTGTAAATAGTTTATGGTTGTTACCTGTAAATAGTATCTGGTTGTTACCTGTAAAAAGTGTCTGGTTGTTACCTGTAAATAGTGTCTGGTTGTTACCTGTAAATAGTGTCTGGTTGTTACCTGTAAATAGTATATGGTTGTTACCTGTAAATAGTGTCTGGTTGTTACCTGTACACAGTGTCTGGTTGTTACCTGTAAATAGTGTCTGGTTGTTACCTGTTCACAGTGTCTGGTTGTTACCTGTACATAGTGTCTGGTTGTTACCTGTAAATAGTGTCTGGTTGTTACCTGTAAATAGTTTATGGTTGTTACCTGTAAATAGTATCTGGTTGTTACCTGTAAAAAGTGTCTGGTTGTTACCTGTAAATAGTGTCTGGTTGTTACCTGTAAATAGTGTCTGGTTGTTACCTGTAAATAGTGTCTGGTTGTTACCTGTAAATAGTGTCTGGTTGTTACCTGTACACAGTGTCTGGTTGTTACCTGTAAATAGTGTCTGGTTGTTACCTGTAAATAGTGTCTGGTTGTTACCTGTAAATAGTGTCTGGTTGTTACCTGTAAATAGTGTCTGGTTGTTACCTGTAAATAGTGTCTGGTTGTTACCTGTAAATAGTGTATGGTTGTTACCTGTAAATAGTGTCTGGTTGTTACCTGTAAATAGTGTCTGGTTGTTACCTGTAAATAGTGTCTGGTTTATACCTGTAAATAGTGTCTGGTTGTTACCTGTAAATAGTGTCTGGTTGTTACCTGTAAATAGTGTCTGGTTGTTACCTGTAAATAGTGTCTGGTTGTTACCTGTACACAGTGTCTGGTTGTTACCTGTAAATAGTGTCTGGTTGTTACCTATAAATAGTGTCTGGTTGTTACCTGTAAATAGTGTCTGGTTGTTACCTGTAAATAGTGTCTGGTTGTTACCTGTAAATAGTGTCTGGTTGTTACCTGTAAATAGTGTCTGGTTGTTACCTGTAAATAGTGTCTGGTTGTTACCTGTAAATAGTGTCTGGTGGTTACCTGTAAATAGTGTCTGGTTGTTACCTGTAAAAAGTGTCTGGTTGTTACCTGTAAATAGTGTCTGGTTGTTACCTGTAAATAGTGTCTGGTTGTTACCTGTAAATAGTGTCTGGTTGTTACCTGTAAATAGTGTCTGGTTGTTACCTGTAAATAGTGTCTGGTTGTTACCTGTAAATAGTATATGGTTGTTACCTGTACACAGTGTCTGGTTGTTACCTGTAAATAGTGTCTGGTTGTTACCTGTAAATAGTGTCTGGTTGTTACCTGTAAATAGTGGCTGGTTGTTACCTGTACACAGTGTCTGGTTGTTACCTGTAAATAGTGTCTGGTTGTTACCTGTAAATAGTATATGGTTGTTACCTGTAAATAGTGTCTGGTTGTTACCTGTACAGAGTGTCTGGTTGTTACCTGTAAATAGTGTCTGGTTGTTACCTGTAAATAGTGTCTGGTTGTTACCTGTAAATAGTGTCTGGTTTTTACCTGTAAATAGTATATGGTTGTTACCTGTAAATAGTGTCTGGTTGTTACCTGTACAAAGTGTCTGGTTGTTACCTGTAAATAGTGTCTGGTTGTTACCTGTAAATAGTGTCTGGTTGTTACCTGTAAATAGTGTCTGGTTGTTACCTGTACACAGTGTCTGGTTGTTACCTGTAAATAGTGTCTGGTTGTTACCTGTAAATAGTGTCTGGTTGTTACCTGTACACAGTGTCTGGTTGTTACCTGTAAATGGTGTCTGGTTGTTACCTGTAAATAGTGTATGGTTGTTACCTGTACACAGTGTCTGGTTGTTACCTGTAAATAGTATCTGGTTGTTACCTGTAAATAGTGTCTGGTTGTTACCTGTAAATAGTGTCTGGTTGTTACCTGTAAATAGTGTCTGGTTGTTACCTGTAAATAGTGTCTGGTTGTTACCTGTAAATAGTGTCTGGTTGTTACCTGTAAATAGTGTCTGGTTGTTACCTGTAAATAGTGTCTGGTTGTTACCTGTAAATAGTGTCTGGTTGTTACCTGTAAATAGTGTCTGGTTGTTACCTGTAAATAGTATATGGTTGTTACCTGTAAATAGTGTCTGGTTGTTACCTGTACACAGTGTCTGGTTGTTACCTGTAAATAGTGTCTGGTTGTTACCTGTTCACAGTGTCTGGTTGTTACCTGTAAATAGTGTCTGGTTGTTACCTGTAAATAGTGTATGGTTGTTACCTGTACACAGTGTCTGGTTGTTACCTGTAAATAGTGTCTGGTTGTTACCTGTACATAGTGTCTGGTTGTTACCTGTAAATAGTGTATGGTTGTTACCTGTACACCGTGTCTGGTTGTTACCTGTAAATAGTGTCTGGTTGTTACCTGTAAATAGTGTCTGGTTGTTACCTGTAAATAGTGTCTGGTTGTTACCTGTAAATAGTGTCTGGTTGTTACCTGTAAATAGTGTCTGGTTGTTACCTGTACACAGTGTCTGGTTGTTACCTGTAAATAGTGTCTGGTTGTTACCTGTAAATAGTGTCTGGTTGTTACCTGTAAATAGTGTCTGGTTGTTACCTGTAAATAGTGTCTGGTTGTTACCTGTAAATAGTGTCTGATTGTTACCTGTACACAGTGTCTGGTTGTTACCTGTAAATAGTGTCTGGTTGTTACCTGTAAATAGTGTCTGGTTGTTACCTGTAAATAGTGTATGGTTGTTGCCTGTACACAGTGTCTGGTTGTTACCTGTAAATAGTGTCTGGTTGTTACCTGTAAATAGTTTATGGTTGTTACCTGTAAATAGTATCTGGTTGTTACCTGTAAAAAGTGTCTGGTTGTTACCTGTAAATAGTGTCTGGTTGTTACCTGTAAATAGTGTCTGGTTGTTACCTGTAAATAGTATATGGTTGTTACCTGTAAATAGTGTCTGGTTGTTACCTGTACACAGTGTCTGGTTGTTACCTGTAAATAGTGTCTGGTTGTTACCTGTTCACAGTGTCTGGTTGTTACCTGTACATAGTGTCTGGTTGTTACCTGTAAATAGTGTCTGGTTGTTACCTGTAAATAGTTTATGGTTGTTACCTGTAAATAGTATCTGGTTGTTACCTGTAAAAAGTGTCTGGTTGTTACCTGTAAATAGTGTCTGGTTGTTACCTGTAAATAGTGTCTGGTTGTTACCTGTAAATAGTGTCTGGTTGTTACCTGTAAATAGTGTCTGGTTGTTACCTGTACACAGTGTCTGGTTGTTACCTGTAAATAGTGTCTGGTTGTTACCTGTAAATAGTGTCTGGTTGTTACCTGTAAATAGTGTCTGGTTGTTACCTGTAAATAGTGTCTGGTTGTTACCTGTAAATAGTGTCTGGTTGTTACCTGTAAATAGTGTATGGTTGTTACCTGTAAATAGTGTCTGGTTGTTACCTGTAAATAGTGTCTGGTTGTTACCTGTAAATAGTGTCTGGTTTATACCTGTAAATAGTGTCTGGTTGTTACCTGTAAATAGTGTCTGGTTGTTACCTGTAAATAGTGTCTGGTTGTTACCTGTAAATAGTGTCTGGTTGTTACCTGTACACAGTGTCTGGTTGTTACCTGTAAATAGTGTCTGGTTGTTACCTATAAATAGTGTCTGGTTGTTACCTGTAAATAGTGTCTGGTTGTTACCTGTAAATAGTGTCTGGTTGTTACCTGTAAATAGTGTCTGGTTGTTACCTGTAAATAGTGTCTGGTTGTTACCTGTAAATAGTGTCTGGTTGTTACCTGTAAATAGTGTCTGGTGGTTACCTGTAAATAGTGTCTGGTTGTTACCTGTAAAAAGTGTCTGGTTGTTACCTGTAAATAGTGTCTGGTTGTTACCTGTAAATAGTGTCTGGTTGTTACCTGTAAATAGTGTCTGGTTGTTACCTGTAAATAGTGTCTGGTTGTTACCTGTAAATAGTGTCTGGTTGTTACCTGTAAATAGTATATGGTTGTTACCTGTACACAGTGTCTGGTTGTTACCTGTAAATAGTGTCTGGTTGTTACCTGTAAATAGTGTCTGGTTGTTACCTGTAAATAGTGGCTGGTTGTTACCTGTACACAGTGTCTGGTTGTTACCTGTAAATAGTGTCTGGTTGTTACCTGTAAATAGTATATGGTTGTTACCTGTAAATAGTGTCTGGTTGTTACCTGTACAGAGTGTCTGGTTGTTACCTGTAAATAGTGTCTGGTTGTTACCTGTAAATAGTGTCTGGTTGTTACCTGTAAATAGTGTCTGGTTTTTACCTGTAAATAGTATATGGTTGTTACCTGTAAATAGTGTCTGGTTGTTACCTGTACAAAGTGTCTGGTTGTTACCTGTAAATAGTGTCTGGTTGTTACCTGTAAATAGTGTCTGGTTGTTACCTGTAAATAGTGTCTGGTTGTTACCTGTACACAGTGTCTGGTTGTTACCTGTAAATAGTGTCTGGTTGTTACCTGTAAATAGTGTCTGGTTGTTACCTGTACACAGTGTCTGGTTGTTACCTGTAAATGGTGTCTGGTTGTTACCTGTAAATAGTGTATGGTTGTTACCTGTACACAGTGTCTGGTTGTTACCTGTAAATAGTATCTGGTTGTTACCTGTAAATAGTGTCTGGTTGTTACCTGTAAATAGTGTCTGGTTGTTACCTGTAAATAGTGTCTGGTTGTTACCTGTAAATAGTGTCTGGTTGTTACCTGTAAATAGTGGCTGGTTGTTACCTGTACACAGTGTCTGGATGTTACCTGTAAATAGTGTCTGGTTGTTACCTGTAAATAGTATATGGTTGTTACCTGTAAATAGTGTCTGGTTGTTACCTGTACACAGTGTCTGGTTGTTACCTGTAAATAGTGTCTGGTTGTTACCTGTAAATAATGTCTGGTTGTTACCTGTAAATAGTGTCTGGTTGTTACCTGTACACAGTGTCTGGTTGTTACCTGTAAATAGTGTCTGGTTGTTACCTGTAAATAGTGTATGGTTGTTACCTGTACACAGTGTCTGGTTGTTACCTGTAAATAGTGTCTGGTTGTTACCTGTAAATAGTGTATGGTTGTTACCTGTACACAGTGTCTGGTTGTTACCTGTAAATAGTGTCTGGTTGTTACCTGTAAATAGTGTCTGGTTGTTACCTGTAAATAGTGTCTGGTTGTTACCTGTAAATAGTGTCTGGTTGTTACCTGTAAATAGTGTCTGGTTGTTACCTGTAAATAGTGTCTGGTTGTTACCTGTAAATAGTGTCTGGTTGTTACCTGTAAATAGTGTCTGGTTGTTACCTGTAAATAGTGTCTGGTTGTTACCTGTAAATAGTGTATGGTTGTTACCTGTAAATAGTGTCTGGTTGTTACCTGTAAATAGTGTCTGGTTGTTACCTGTAAATAGTGTCTGGTTGTTACCTGTAAATAGTGTCTGGTTGTTACCTGTAAATAGTGTCTGGTTGTTACCTGTAAATAGTATATGGTTGTTACCTGTACACAGTGTCTGGTTGTTACCTGTAAATAGTGTCTGGTTGTTACCTGTAAATAGTGTCTGGTTGTTACCTGTAAATAGTGTCTGGTTGTTACCTGTAAATAGTGTCTGGTTGTTACCTGTAAATAGTGTCTGGTTGTTACCTGTAAATAGTATATGGTTGTTACCTGTAAATAGTGTCTGGTTGTTACCTGTACACAGTGTCTGGTTGTTACCTGTAAATAGTGTCTGGTTGTTACCTGTTCACAGTGTCTGGTTGTTACCTGTAAATAGTGTCTGGTTGTTACCTGTAAATAGTGTATGGTTGTTACCTGTACACAGTGTCTGGTTGTTACCTGTAAATAGTGTCTGGTTGTTACCTGTACATAGTGTCTGGTTGTTACCTGTAAATAGTGTATGGTTGTTACCTGTACACCGTGTCTGGTTGTTACCTGTAAATAGTGTCTGGTTGTTACCTGTAAATAGTGTCTGGTTGTTACCTGTAAATAGTGTCTGGTTGTTACCTGTAAATAGTGTCTGGTTGTTACCTGTAAATAGTGTCTGGTTGTTACCTGTACACAGTGTCTGGTTGTTACCTGTAAATAGTGTCTGGTTGTTACCTGTAAATAGTGTCTGGTTGTTACCTGTAAATAGTGTCTGGTTGTTACCTGTAAATAGTGTCTGGTTGTTACCTGTAAATAGTGTCTGATTGTTACCTGTACACAGTGTCTGGTTGTTACCTGTAAATAGTGTCTGGTTGTTACCTGTAAATAGTGTCTGGTTGTTACCTGTAAATAGTGTATGGTTGTTGCCTGTACACAGTGTCTGGTTGTTACCTGTAAATAGTGTCTGGTTGTTACCTGTAAATAGTTTATGGTTGTTACCTGTAAATAGTATCTGGTTGTTACCTGTAAAAAGTGTCTGGTTGTTACCTGTAAATAGTGTCTGGTTGTTACCTGTAAATAGTATATGGTTGTTACCTGTAAATAGTGTCTGGTTGTTACCTGTACACAGTGTCTGGTTGTTACCTGTAAATAGTGTCTGGTTGTTACCTGTTCACAGTGTCTGGTTGTTACCTGTACATAGTGTCTGGTTGTTACCTGTAAATAGTGTCTGGTTGTTACCTGTAAATAGTTTATGGTTGTTACCTGTAAATAGTATCTGGTTGTTACCTGTAAAAAGTGTCTGGTTGTTACCTGTAAATAGTGTCTGGTTGTTACCTGTAAATAGTGTCTGGTTGTTACCTGTAAATAGTGTCTGGTTGTTACCTGTAAATAGTGTCTGGTTGTTACCTGTACACAGTGTCTGGTTGTTACCTGTAAATAGTGTCTGGTTGTTACCTGTAAATAGTGTCTGGTTGTTACCTGTAAATAGTGTCTGGTTGTTACCTGTAAATAGTGTCTGGTTGTTACCTGTAAATAGTGTCTGGTTGTTACCTGTAAATAGTGTATGGTTGTTACCTGTAAATAGTGTCTGGTTGTTACCTGTAAATAGTGTCTGGTTGTTACCTGTAAATAGTGTCTGGTTTATACCTGTAAATAGTGTCTGGTTGTTACCTGTAAATAGTGTCTGGTTGTTACCTGTAAATAGTGTCTGGTTGTTACCTGTAAATAGTGTCTGGTTGTTACCTGTACACAGTGTCTGGTTGTTACCTGTAAATAGTGTCTGGTTGTTACCTATAAATAGTGTCTGGTTGTTACCTGTAAATAGTGTCTGGTTGTTACCTGTAAATAGTGTCTGGTTGTTACCTGTAAATAGTGTCTGGTTGTTACCTGTAAATAGTGTCTGGTTGTTACCTGTAAATAGTGTCTGGTGGTTACCTGTAAATAGTGTCTGGTTGTTACCTGTAAAAAGTGTCTGGTTGTTACCTGTAAATAGTGTCTGGTTGTTACCTGTAAATAGTGTCTGGTTGTTACCTGTAAATAGTGTCTGGTTGTTACCTGTAAATAGTGTCTGGTTGTTACCTGTAAATAGTGTCTGGTTGTTACCTGTAAATAGTATATGGTTGTTACCTGTACACAGTGTCTGGTTGTTACCTGTAAATAGTGTCTGGTTGTTACCTGTAAATAGTGTCTGGTTGTTACCTGTAAATAGTGGCTGGTTGTTACCTGTACACAGTGTCTGGTTGTTACCTGTAAATAGTGTCTGGTTGTTACCTGTAAATAGTATATGGTTGTTACCTGTAAATAGTGTCTGGTTGTTACCTGTACAGAGTGTCTGGTTGTTACCTGTAAATAGTGTCTGGTTGTTACCTGTAAATAGTGTCTGGTTGTTACCTGTAAATAGTGTCTGGTTTTTACCTGTAAATAGTATATGGTTGTTACCTGTAAATAGTGTCTGGTTGTTACCTGTACAAAGTGTCTGGTTGTTACCTGTAAATAGTGTCTGGTTGTTACCTGTAAATAGTTTATGGTTGTTACCTGTAAATAGTGTCTGGTTGTTACCTGTACACAGTGTCTGGTTGTTACCTGTAAATAGTGTCTGGTTGTTACCTGTAAATAGTGTCTGGTTGTTACCTGTACACAGTGTCTGGTTGTTACCTGTAAATGGTGTCTGGTTGTTACCTGTAAATAGTGTATGGTTGTTACCTGTACACAGTGTCTGGTTGTTACCTGTAAATAGTATCTGGTTGTTACCTGTAAATAGTGTCTGGTTGTTACCTGTAAATAGTGTCTGGTTGTTACCTGTAAATAGTGTCTGGTTGTTACCTGTAAATAGTGTCTGGTTGTTACCTGTAAATAGTGGCTGGTTGTTACCTGTACACAGTGTCTGGATGTTACCTGTAAATAGTGTCTGGTTGTTACCTGTAAATAGTATATGGTTGTTACCTGTAAATAGTGTCTGGTTGTTACCTGTACACAGTGTCTGGTTGTTACCTGTAAATAGTGTCTGGTTGTTACCTGTAAATAATGTCTGGTTGTTACCTGTAAATAGTGTCTGGTTGTTACCTGTACACAGTGTCTGGTTGTTACCTGTAAATAGTGTCTGGTTGTTACCTGTAAATAGTGTATGGTTGTTACCTGTACACAGTGTCTGGTTGTTACCTGTAAATAGTGTCTGGTTGTTACCTGTAAATAGTGTATGGTTGTTACCTGTACACAGTGTCTGGTTGTTACCTGTAAATAGTATCTGGTTGTTACCTGTAAATAGTGTCTGGTTGTTACCTGTAAATAGTGTCTGGTTGTTACCTGTAAATAGTGTCTGGTTGTTACCTGTAAATAGTGTCTGGTTGTTACCTGTAAATAGTGTCTGGTTGTTACCTGTAAATAGTGTCTGGTTGTTACCTGTAAATAGTGTCTGGTTGTTACCTGTAAATAGTGTCTGGTTGTTACCTGTAAATAGTGTATGGTTGTTACCTGTAAATAGTGTCTGGTTGTTACCTGTAAATAGTGTCTGGTTGTTACCTGTAAATAGTGTCTGGTTGTTACCTGTAAATAGTGTCTGGTTGTTACCTGTAAATAGTGTCTGGTTGTTACCTGTAAATAGTGTCTGGTTGTTACCTGTAAATAGTATATGGTTGTTACCTGTACACAGTGTCTGGTTGTTACCTGTAAATAGTGTCTGGTTGTTACCTGTAAATAGTGTCTGGTTGTTACCTGTAAATAGTGTCTGGTTGTTACCTGTAAATAGTGTCTGGTTGTTACCTGTAAATAGTGTCTGGTTGTTACCTGTAAATAGTGTCTGGTTGTTACCTGTAAATAGTATATGGTTGTTACCTGTAAATAGTGTCTGGTTGTTACCTGTACACAGTGTCTGGTTGTTACCTGTAAATAGTGTCTGGTTGTTACCTGTTCACAGTGTCTGGTTGTTACCTGTAAATAGTGTCTGGTTGTTACCTGTAAATAGTGTATGGTTGTTACCTGTACACAGTGTCTGGTTGTTACCTGTAAATAGTGTCTGGTTGTTACCTGTACATAGTGTCTGGTTGTTACCTGTAAATAGTGTATGGTTGTTACCTGTACACCGTGTCTGGTTGTTACCTGTAAATAGTGTCTGGTTGTTACCTGTAAATAGTGTCTGGTTGTTACCTGTAAATAGTGTCTGGTTGTTACCTGTAAATAGTGTCTGGTTGTTACCTGTAAATAGTGTCTGGTTGTTACCTGTACACAGTGTCTGGTTGTTACCTGTAAATAGTGTCTGGTTGTTACCTGTAAATAGTGTCTGGTTGTTACCTGTAAATAGTGTCTGGTTGTTACCTGTAAATAGTGTCTGGTTGTTACCTGTAAATAGTGTCTGATTGTTACCTGTACACAGTGTCTGGTTGTTACCTGTAAATAGTGTCTGGTTGTTACCTGTAAATAGTGTCTGGTTGTTACCTGTAAATAGTGTATGGTTGTTGCCTGTACACAGTGTCTGGTTGTTACCTGTAAATAGTGTCTGGTTGTTACCTGTAAATAGTTTATGGTTGTTACCTGTAAATAGTATCTGGTTGTTACCTGTAAAAAGTGTCTGGTTGTTACCTGTAAATAGTGTCTGGTTGTTACCTGTAAATAGTGTCTGGTTGTTACCTGTAAATAGTATATGGTTGTTACCTGTAAATAGTGTCTGGTTGTTACCTGTACACAGTGTCTGGTTGTTACCTGTAAATAGTGTCTGGTTGTTACCTGTTCACAGTGTCTGGTTGTTACCTGTACATAGTGTCTGGTTGTTACCTGTAAATAGTGTCTGGTTGTTACCTGTAAATAGTTTATGGTTGTTACCTGTAAATAGTATCTGGTTGTTACCTGTAAAAAGTGTCTGGTTGTTACCTGTAAATAGTGTCTGGTTGTTACCTGTAAATAGTGTCTGGTTGTTACCTGTAAATAGTGTCTGGTTGTTACCTGTAAATAGTGTCTGGTTGTTACCTGTACACAGTGTCTGGTTGTTACCTGTAAATAGTGTCTGGTTGTTACCTGTAAATAGTGTCTGGTTGTTACCTGTAAATAGTGTCTGGTTGTTACCTGTAAATAGTGTCTGGTTGTTACCTGTAAATAGTGTCTGGTTGTTACCTGTAAATAGTGTCTGGTTGTTACCTGTAAATAGTGTCTGGTTGTTACCTGTAAATAGTGTCTGGTTGTTACCTGTAAATAGTGTCTGGTTGTTACCTGTACATAGTGTCTGGTTGTTACCTGTAAATAGTGTATGGTTGTTACCTGTAAATAGTGTCTGGTTGTTACCTGTAAATAGTGTCTGGTTGTTACCTGTAAATAGTGTCTGGTTGTTACCTGTAAATAGTGTCTGGTTGTTACCTGTAAATAGTGTCTGGTTGTTACCTGTAAATAGTGTCTGGTTGTTACCTGTAAATAGTATATGGTTGTTACCTGTACACAGTGTCTGGTTGTTACCTGTAAATAGTGTCTGGTTGTTACCTGTAAATAGTGTCTGGTTGTTACCTGTAAATAGTGTCTGGTTGTTACCTGTAAATAGTGTCTGGTTGTTACCTGTAAATAGTGTCTGGTTGTTACCTGTAAATAGTGTCTGGTTGTTACCTGTAAATAGTATATGGTTGTTACCTGTAAATAGTGTCTGGTTGTTACCTGTACACAGTGTCTGGTTGTTACCTGTAAATAGTGTCTGGTTGTTACCTGTTCACAGTGTCTGGTTGTTACCTGTAAATAGTGTCTGGTTGTTACCTGTAAATAGTGTATGGTTGTTACCTGTACACAGTGTCTGGTTGTTACCTGTAAATAGTGTCTGGTTGTTACCTGTACATAGTGTCTGGTTGTTACCTGTAAATAGTGTATGGTTGTTACCTGTACACCGTGTCTGGTTGTTACCTGTAAATAGTGTCTGGTTGTTACCTGTAAATAGTGTCTGGTTGTTACCTGTAAATAGTGTCTGGTTGTTACCTGTAAATAGTGTCTGGTTGTTACCTGTAAATAGTGTCTGGTTGTTACCTGTACACAGTGTCTGGTTGTTACCTGTAAATAGTGTCTGGTTGTTACCTGTAAATAGTGTCTGGTTGTTACCTGTAAATAGTGTCTGGTTGTTACCTGTAAATAGTGTCTGGTTGTTACCTGTAAATAGTGTCTGATTGTTACCTGTACACAGTGTCTGGTTGTTACCTGTAAATAGTGTCTGGTTGTTACCTGTAAATAGTGTCTGGTTGTTACCTGTAAATAGTGTATGGTTGTTGCCTGTACACAGTGTCTGGTTGTTACCTGTAAATAGTGTCTGGTTGTTACCTGTAAATAGTTTATGGTTGTTACCTGTAAATAGTATCTGGTTGTTACCTGTAAAAAGTGTCTGGTTGTTACCTGTAAATAGTGTCTGGTTGTTACCTGTAAATAGTGTCTGGTTGTTACCTGTAAATAGTATATGGTTGTTACCTGTAAATAGTGTCTGGTTGTTACCTGTACACAGTGTCTGGTTGTTACCTGTAAATAGTGTCTGGTTGTTACCTGTTCACAGTGTCTGGTTGTTACCTGTACATAGTGTCTGGTTGTTACCTGTAAATAGTGTCTGGTTGTTACCTGTAAATAGTTTATGGTTGTTACCTGTAAATAGTATCTGGTTGTTACCTGTAAAAAGTGTCTGGTTGTTACCTGTAAATAGTGTCTGGTTGTTACCTGTAAATAGTGTCTGGTTGTTACCTGTAAATAGTGTCTGGTTGTTACCTGTAAATAGTGTCTGGTTGTTACCTGTACACAGTGTCTGGTTGTTACCTGTAAATAGTGTCTGGTTGTTACCTGTAAATAGTGTCTGGTTGTTACCTGTAAATAGTGTCTGGTTGTTACCTGTAAATAGTGTCTGGTTGTTACCTGTAAATAGTGTCTGGTTGTTACCTGTAAATAGTGTCTGGTTGTTACCTGTACACAGTGTCTGGTTGTTACCTGTAAATAGTGTCTGGTTGTTACCTGTACACAGTGTCTGGTTGTTACCTGTAAATAGTGTCTGGTTGTTACCTGTAAATAGTGTATGGTTGTTGCCTGTACACAGTGTCTGGTTGTTACCTGTAAATAGTGTCTGGTTGTTACCTGTAAATAGTGTATGGTTGTTACCTGTACACAGTGTCTGGTTGTTACCTGTAAATAGTGTCTGGTTGTTACCTGTAAATAGTGTCTGGTTGTTACCTGTAAATAGTGTCTGGTTGTTACCTGTAAATAGTGTCTGGTTGTTACCTGTAAATAGTGTCTGGTTGTTACCTGTAAATAGTGTCTGGTTGTTACCTGTACACAGTGTCTGGTTGTTACCTGTAAATAGTGTCTTGGTGTTACCTGTAAATAGTGTCTGGTTGTTACCTGTAAATAGTGTCTGGTTGTTACCTGTAAATAGTGTCTGGTTGTTACCTGTAAATAGTGTCTGGTTGTTACCTGTAAATAGTGTCTGGTTGTTACCTGTAAATAGTGTCTGGTTGTTACCTGTAAATAGTGTCTTGTTGTTACCTGTAAATAGTGTCTGGTTGTTACCTGTAAATAGTGTCTGGTTGTTACCTGTAAATAGTGTCTGGTTGTTACCTGTAAATAGTGTCTGGTTGTTACCTGTAAATAGTGTCTGGTTGTTACCTGTAAATAGTGTCTGGTTGTTACCTTGTAAATAGTATATGGTTGTTACCTGTACACAGTGTCTGGTTGTTACCTGTAAATAGTGTCTGGTTGTTACCTGTAAATAGTGTCTGGTTGTTACCTGTAAATAGTGTCTGGTTGTTACCTGTAAATAGTGTCTGGTTGTTACCTGTAAATAGTGTCTGGTTGTTACCTGTAAATAGTGTCTGGTTGTTACCTGTAAATAGTATATGGTTGTTACCTGTAAATAGTGTCTGGTTGTTACCTGTACACAGTGTCTGGTTGTTACCTGTAAATAGTGTCTGGTTGTTACCTGTTCACAGTGTCTGGTTGTTACCTGTAAATAGTGTCTGGTTGTTACCTGTAAATAGTGTCTGGTTGTTACCTGTAAAAAGTGTCTGGTTGTTACCTGTAAATAGTGTCTGGTTGTTACCTGTAAATAGTGTCTGGTTGTTACCTGTAAATAGTGTCTGGTTGTTACCTGTAAATAGTGTCTGGTTGTTACCTGTACACAGTGTCTGGTTGTTACCTGTAAATAGTGTCTGGTTGTTACCTGTAAATAGTGTCTGGTTGTTACCTGTAAATAGTGTCTGGTTGTTACCTGTAAATAGTGTCTGGTTGTTACCTGTACACAGTGTCTGGTTGTTACCTGTAAATAGTGTCTGGTTGTTACCTGTACACAGTGTCTGGTTGTTACCTGTAAATAGTGTCTGGTTGTTACCTGTAAATAGTGTATGGTTGTTGCCTGTACACAGTGTCTGGTTGTTACCTGTAAATAGTGTCTGGTTGTTACCTGTAAATAGTGTATGGTTGTTACCTGTACACAGTGTCTGGTTGTTACCTGTAAATAGTATCTGGTTGTTACCTGTAAATAGTGTCTGGTTGTTACCTGTAAATAGTGTCTGGTTGTTACCTGTAAATAGTGTCTGGTTGTTACCTGTAAATAGTGTCTGGTTGTTACCTGTAAATAGTGTCTGGTTGTTACCTGTACACAGTGTCTGGTTGTTACCTGTAAATAGTGTCTGGTTGTTACCTGTACACAGTGTCTGGTTGTTACCTGTAAATAGTGTCTGGTTGTTACCTGTAAATAGTGTATGGTTGTTGCCTGTACACAGTGTCTGGTTGTTACCTGTAAATAGTGTCTGGTTGTTACCTGTAAATAGTGTATGGTTGTTACCTGTACACAGTGTCTGGTTGTTACCTGTAAATAGTGTCTGGTTGTTACCTGTAAATAGTGTCTGGTTGTTACCTGTAAATAGTGTCTGGTTGTTACCTGTAAATAGTGTCTGGTTGTTACCTGTAAATAGTGTCTGGTTGTTACCTGTAAATAGTGTCTGGTTGTTACCTGTAAATAGTGTCTGGTTGTTACCTGTAAATAGTGTATGGTTGTTACCTGTAAATAGTGTCTGGTTGTTACCTGTAAATAGTGTCTGGTTGTTACCTGTAAATAGTGTCTGGTTGTTACCTGTAAATAGTGTCTGGTTGTTACCTGTAAATAGTGTCTGGTTGTTACCTGTACACAGTGTCTGGTTGTTACCTGTAAATAGTGTCTGGTTGTTACCTGTAAATAGTGTCTGGTTGTTACCTGTAAATAGTGTATGGTTGTTGCCTGTACACAGTGTCTGGTTGTTACCTGTAAATAGTGTCTGGTTGTTACCTGTAAATAGTTTATGGTTGTTACCTGTAAATAGTATCTGGTTGTTACCTGTAAAAAGTGTCTGGTTGTTACCTGTAAATAGTGTCTGGTTGTTACCTGTAAATAGTGTATGGTTGTTACCTGTACACAGTGTCTGGTTGTTACCTGTAAATAGTATCTGGTTGTTACCTGTAAATAGTGTCTGGTTGTTACCTGTAAATAGTGTCTGGTTGTTACCTGTAAATAGTGTCTGGTTGTTACCTGTAAATAGTGTCTGGTTGTTACCTGTAAATAGTGTCTGGTTGTTACCTGTAAATAGTGTCTGGTTGTTACCTGTAAATAGTGTCTGGTTGTTACCTGTAAATAGTGTCTGGTTGTTACCTGTAAATAGTGTCTGGTTGTTACCTGTAAATAGTGTCTTGTTGTTACCTGTAAATAGTGTATGGTTGTTACCTGTAAATAGTGTCTGGTTGTTACCTGTAAATAGTGTCTGGTTGTTACCTGTAAATAGTGTCTGGTTGTTACCTGTAAATAGTGTCTGGTTGTTACCTGTAAATAGTGTCTGGTTGTTACCTGTAAATAGTATATTGTTGTTACCTGTACACAGTGTCTGGTTGTTACCTGTAAATAGTGTCTGGTTGTTACCTGTAAATAGTGTCTGGTTGTTACCTGTAAATAGTGTCTGGTTGTTACCTGTAAATAGTGTCTGGTTGTTACCTGTACACAGTGTCTGGTTGTTACCTGTAAATAGTGTCTGGTTGTTACCTGTACACAGTGTCTGGTTGTTACCTGTAAATAGTGTCTGGTTGTTACCTGTAAATAGTGTATGGTTGTTGCCTGTACACAGTGTCTGGTTGTTACCTGTAAATAGTGTCTGGTTGTTACCTGTAAATAGTGTATGGTTGTTACCTGTACACAGTGTCTGGTTGTTACCTGTAAATAGTATCTGGTTGTTACCTGTAAATAGTGTCTGGTTGTTACCTGTAAATAGTGTCTGGTTGTTACCTGTAAATAGTGTCTGGTTGTTACCTGTAAATAGTGTCTGGTTGTTACCTGTAAATAGTGTCTGGTTGTTACCTGTACACAGTGTCTGGTTGTTACCTGTAAATAGTGTCTGGTTGTTACCTGTACACAGTGTCTGGTTGTTACCTGTAAATAGTGTCTGGTTGTTACCTGTAAATAGTGTATGGTTGTTGCCTGTACACAGTGTCTGGTTGTTACCTGTAAATAGTGTCTGGTTGTTACCTGTAAATAGTGTATGGTTGTTACCTGTACACAGTGTCTGGTTGTTACCTGTAAATAGTGTCTGGTTGTTACCTGTAAATAGTGTCTGGTTGTTACCTGTAAATAGTGTCTGGTTGTTACCTGTAAATAGTGTCTGGTTGTTACCTGTAAATAGTGTCTGGTTGTTACCTGTAAATAGTGTCTGGTTGTTACCTGTAAATAGTGTCTGGTTGTTACCTGTAAATAGTGTATGGTTGTTACCTGTAAATAGTGTCTGGTTGTTACCTGTAAATAGTGTCTGGTTGTTACCTGTAAATAGTGTCTGGTTGTTACCTGTAAATAGTGTCTGGTTGTTACCTGTAAATAGTGTCTGGTTGTTACCTGTACACAGTGTCTGGTTGTTACCTGTGAATAGTGTCTGGTTGTTACCTGTAAATAGTGTCTGGTTGTTACCTGTAAATAGTGTATGGTTGTTGCCTGTACACAGTGTCTGGTTGTTACCTGTAAATAGTGTCTGGTTGTTACCTGTAAATAGTTTATGGTTGTTACCTGTAAATAGTATCTGGTTGTTACCTGTAAAAAGTGTCTGGTTGTTACCTGTAAATAGTGTCTGGTTGTTACCTGTAAATAGTGTATGGTTGTTACCTGTAAATAGTGTCTGGTTGTTACCTGTAAATAGTGTCTGGTTGTTACCTGTACACAGTGTCTGGTTGTTACCTGTAAATAGTGTCTGGTTGTTACCTGTAAATAGTGTCTGGTTGTTACCTGTAAATAGTGTCTGGTTGTTACCTGTACACAGTGTCTGGTTGTTACCTGTAAATAGTGTCTGGTTGTTACCTGTACACAGTGTCTGGTTGTTACCTGTAAATAGTGTCTGGTTGTTACCTGTAAATAGTGTATGGTTGTTGCCTGTACACAGTGTCTGGTTGTTACCTGTAAATAGTGTCTGGTTGTTACCTGTAAATAGTGTATGGTTGTTACCTGTACACAGTGTCTGGTTGTTACCTGTAAATAGTATCTGGTTGTTACCTGTAAATAGTGTCTGGTTGTTACCTGTAAATAGTGTCTGGTTGTTACCTGTAAATAGTGTCTGGTTGTTACCTGTAAATAGTGTCTGGTTGTTACCTGTAAATAGTGTCTGGTTGTTACCTGTAAATAGTGTCTGGTTGTTACCTGTAAATAGTGTCTGGTTGTTACCTGTAAATAGTGTCTGGTTGTTACCTGTAAATAGTGTATGGTTGTTACCTGTAAATAGTGTCTGGTTGTTACCTGTAAATAGTGTCTGGTTGTTACCTGTAAATAGTGTCTGGTTGTTACCTGTAAATAGTGTCTGGTTGTTACCTGTAAATAGTGTCTGGTTGTTACCTGTACACAGTGTCTGGTTGTTACCTGTAAATAGTGTCTGGTTGTTACCTGTAAATAGTGTCTGGTTGTTACCTGTAAATAGTGTCTGGTTGTTACCTGTAAATAGTGTCTGGTTGTTACCTGTAAATAGTGTCTGGTTGTTACCTGTAAATAGTGTCTGGTTGTTACCTGTAAATAGTGTCTGGTTGTTACCTGTAAATAGTGTCTTGTTGTTACCTGTAAATAGTGTATGGTTGTTACCTGTAAATAGTGTCTGGTTGTTACCTGTAAATAGTGTCTGGTTGTTACCTGTAAATAGTGTCTGGTTGTTACCTGTAAATAGTGTCTGGTTGTTACCTGTAAATAGTGTCTGGTTGTTACCTGTAAATAGTATATTGTTGTTACCTGTACACAGTGTCTGGTTGTTACCTGTAAATAGTGTCTGGTTGTTACCTGTAAATAGTGTCTGGTTGTTACCTGTAAATAGTGTCTGGTTGTTACCTGTAAATAGTGTCTGGTTGTTACCTGTAAATAGTGTCTGGTTGTTACCTGTAAATAGTGTCTGGTTGTTACCTGTAAATAGTATATGGTTGTTACCTGTAAATAGTGTCTGGTTGTTACCTGTACACAGTGTCTGGTTGTTACCTGTAAATAGTGTCTGGTTGTTACCTGTTCACAGTGTCTGGTTGTTACCTGTAAATAGTGTCTGGTTGTTACCTGTAAATAGTGTCTGGTTGTTACCTGTAAATAGTGTCTGGTTGTTACCTGTAAATAGTATATGGTTGTTACCTGTACACAGTGTCTGGTTGTTACCTGTAAATAGTGTCTGGTTGTTACCTGTAAATAGTGTCTGGTTGTTACCTGTAAATAGTGTCTGGTTGTTACCTGTAAATAGTGTCTGGTTGTTACCTGTAAATAGTGTCTGGTTGTTACCTGTAAATAGTGTCTGGTTGTTACCTGTAAATAGTATATGGTTGTTACCTGTAAATAGTGTCTGGTTGTTACCTGTACACAGTGTCTGGTTGTTACCTGTAAATAGTGTCTGGTTGTTACCTGTTCACAGTGTCTGGTTGTTACCTGTACATAGTGTCTGGTTGTTACCTGTAAATAGTGTCTGGTTGTTACCTGTAAATAGTTTATAGTTGTTACCTGTAAATAGTTTCTGGTTGTTACCTATAAAAAGTGTCTGGTTGTTACCTGTAAATAGTGTCTGGTTGTTACCTGTAAATAGTGTCTGGTTGTTACCTGTAAATAGTGTCTGGTTGTTACCTGTAAATAGTGTCTGGTTGTTACCTGTACACAGTGTCTGGTTGTTACCTGTAAATAGTGTCTGGTTGTTACCTGTAAATAGTGTCTGGTTGTTACCTGTAAATAGTGTCTGGTTGTTACCTGTAAATAGTGTCTGGTTGTTACCTGTACACAGTGTCTGGTTGTTACCTGTAAATAGTGTCTGGTTGTTACCTGTACACAGTGTCTGGTTGTTACCTGTAAATAGTGTCTGGTTGTTACCTGTACACAGTGTCTGGTTGTTACCTGT
Organism: Coregonus lavaretus; assembly: GCF_964263955.1. NCBI lineage: Eukaryota > Metazoa > Chordata > Actinopteri > Salmoniformes > Salmonidae > Coregonus > Coregonus lavaretus. The sequence goes on along the minus strand of NW_028162924.1, from coordinate 120,069 downwards.
AAATAGTGTCTGGTTGTTACCTGTAAATAGTGTATGGTTGTTACCTGTACACAGTGTCTGGTTGTTACCTGTAAATAGTGTCTGGTTGTTACCTGTAAATAGTGTATGGTTGTTACCTGTACACAGTGTCTGGTTGTTACCTGTAAATAGTATCTGGTTGTTACCTGTAAATAGTGTCTGGTTGTTACCTGTAAATAGTGTCTGGTTGTTACCTGTAAATAGTGTCTGGTTGTTACCTGTAAATAGTGTCTGGTTGTTACCTGTAAATAGTGTCTGGTTGTTACCTGTAAATAGTGTCTGGTTGTTACCTGTAAATAGTGTCTGGTTGTTACCTGTAAATAGTGTCTGGGTGTTACCTGTAAATAGTGTATGGTTGTTACCTGTAAATAGTGTCTGGTTGTTACCTGTAAATAGTGTCTGGTTGTTACCTGTAAATAGTGTCTGGTTGTTACCTGTAAATAGTGTCTGGTTGTTACCTGTAAATAGTGTCTGGTTGTTACCTGTAAATAGTGTCTGGTTGTTACCTGTAAATAGTGTCTGGTTGTTACCTGTACACAGTGTCTGGTTGTTACCTGTAAATAGTGTCTGGTTGTTACCTATAAATAGTGTCTGGTTGTTACCTGTAAATAGTGTCTGGTTGTTACCTGTAAATAGTGTCTGGTTGTTACCTGTAAATAGTGTCTGGTTGTTACCTGTAAATAGTGTCTGGTTGTTACCTGTAAATAGTGTCTGGTGGTTACCTGTAAATAGTGTCTGGTTGTTACCTGTAAATAGTGTCTGGTTGTTACCTGTAAATAGTGTCTGGTTGTTACCTGTAAATAGTGTCTGGTTGTTACCTGTAAATAGTGTCTGGTTGTTACCTGTAAATAATGTCTGGTGGTTACCTGTAAATAGTGTCTGGTTGTTACCTGTAAATAGTGTCTGGTTGTTACCTGTAAATAGTGTCTGGTTGTTACCTGTAAATAGTGTCTGGTTGTTACCTGTAAATAGTGTCTGGTTGTTACCTGTAAATAGTGTCTGGTTGTTACCTGTAAATAGTATATGGTTGTTAAATGTACACAGTGTCTGGTTGTTACCTGTAAATAGTGTCTGGTTGTTACCTGTAAATAGTGTCTGGTTGTTACCTGTAAATAGTGGCTGGTTGTTACCTGTACACAGTGTCTGGTTGTTACCTGTAAATAGTGTCTGGTTGTTACCTGTAAATAGTATATGGTTGTTACCTGTAAATAGTGTCTGGTTGTTACCTGTACACAGTGTCTGGTTGTTACCTGTAAATAGTGTCTGGTTGTTACCTGTAAATAGTGTCTGGTTGTTACCTGTAAATAGTGTCTGGTTGTTACCTGTACACAGTGTCTGGTTGTTACCTGTAAATAGTGTCTGGTTGTTACCTGTAAATAGTGTATGGTTGTTACCTGTACACAGTGTCTGGTTGTTACCTGTAAATAGTGTCTGGTTGTTACCTGTAAATAGTGTATGGTTGTTACCTGTACACAGTGTCTGGTTGTTACCTGTAAATAGTGTCTGGTTGTTACCTGTTCACAGTGTCTGGTTGTTACCTGTAAATAGTGTCTGGTTGTTACCTGTAAATAGTGTATGGTTGTTACCTGTACACAGTGTCTGGTTGTTACCTGTAAATAGTGTCTGGTTGTTACCTGTACATAGTGTCTGGTTGTTACCTGTAAATAGTGTATGGTTGTTACCTGTACACCGTGTCTGGTTGTTACCTGTAAATAGTTTCTGGTTGTTACCTGTAAATAGTGTCTGGTTGTTACCTGTAAATAGTGTCTGGTTGTTACCTGTAAATAGTGTCTGGTTGTTACCTGTAAATAGTGTCTGGTTGTTACCTGTAAATAGTGTCTGGTTGTTACCTGTAAATAGTGTCTGGTTGTTACCTGTAAATAGTGTCTGATTGTTACCTGTACACAGTGTCTGGTTGTTACCTGTAAATAGTGTCTGGTTGTTACCTGTAAATAGTGTCTGGTTGTTACCTGTAAATAGTGTATGGTTGTTGCCTGTACACAGTGTCTGGTTGTTACCTGTAAATAGTGTCTGGTTGTTACCTGTAAATAGTTTATGGTTGTTACCTGTAAATAGTATCTGGTTGTTACCTGTAAAAAGTGTCTGGTTGTTACCTGTAAATAGTGTCTGGTTGTTACCTGTAAATAGTGTCTGGTTGTTACCTGTAAATAGTATATGGTTGTTACCTGTAAATAGTGTCTGGTTGTTACCTGTACACAGTGTCTGGTTGTTACCTGTAAATAGTGTCTGGTTGTTACCTGTTCACAGTGTCTGGTTGTTACCTGTACATAGTGTCTGGTTGTTACCTGTAAATAGTGTCTGGTTGTTACCTGTAAATAGTTTATGGTTGTTACCTGTAAATAGTATCTGGTTGTTACCTGTAAAAAGTGTCTGGTTGTTACCTGTAAATAGTGTCTGGTTGTTACCTGTAAATAGTGTCTGGTTGTTACCTGTAAATAGTGTCTGGTTGTTACCTGTAAATAGTGTCTGGTTGTTACCTGTACACAGTGTCTGGTTGTTACCTGTACATAGTGTCTGGTTGTTACCTGTAAATAGTGTCTGGTTGTTACCTGTAAATAGTGTCTGGTTGTTACCTGTAAATAGTGTCTGGTTGTTACCTGTAAATAGTGTCTGGTTGTTACCTGTAAATAGTGTCTGGTTGTTACCTGTACACCGTGTCTGGTTGTTACCTGTAAATAGTGTCTGGTTGTTACCTGTACACAGTGTCTGGTTGTTACCTGTAAATAGTGTCTGGTTGTTACCTGTAAATAGTGTATGGTTGTTGCCTGTACACAGTGTCTGGTTGTTACCTGTAAATAGTGTCTGGTTGTTACCTGTAAATAGTGTATGGTTGTTACCTGTACACAGTGTCTGGTTGTTACCTGTAAATAGTATCTGGTTGTTACCTGTAAATAGTTTCTGGTTGTTACCTGTAAATAGTGTCTGGTTGTTACCTGTAAATAGTGTCTGGTTGTTACCTGTAAATAGTGTCTGGTTGTTACCTGTAAATAGTGTCTGGTTGTTACCTGTAAATAGTGTCTGGTTGTTACCTGTAAATAGTGTCTGGTTGTTACCTGTAAATAGTGTATGGTTGTTACCTGTAAATAGTGTCTGGTTGTTACCTGTAAATAGTGTCTGGTTGTTACCTGTAAATAGTGTCTGGTTGTTACCTGTAAATAGTGTCTGGTTGTTACCTGTAAATAGTGTCTGGTTGTTACCTGTAAATAGTGTCTGGTTGTTACCTGTAAATAGTGTCTGGTTGTTACCTGTACACAGTGTCTGGTTGTTACCTGTAAATAGTGTCTGGTTGTTACCTGTAAATAGTGTCTGGTTGTTACCTGTAAATAGTGTCTGGTTGTTACCTGTAAATAGTGTCTGGTTGTTACCTGTAAATAGTGTCTGGTTGTTACCTGTAAATAGTGTCTGGTTGTTACCTGTAAATAGTGTCTTGTTGTTACCTGTAAATAGTGTCTGGTTGTTACCTGTAAATAGTGTCTGGTTGTTACCTGTAAATAGTGTCTGGTTGTTACCTGTAAATAGTGTCTGGTTGTTACCTGTAAATAGTGTCTGGTTGTTACCTGTAAATAGTGTCTGGTTGTTACCTGTAAATAGTGTCTGGTTGTTACCTTGTAAATAGTATATGGTTGTTACCTGTACACAGTGTCTGGTTGTTACCTGTAAATAGTGTCTGGTTGTTACCTGTAAATAGTGTCTGGTTGTTACCTGTAAATAGTGTCTGGTTGTTACCTGTAAATAGTGTCTGGTTGTTACCTGTAAATAGTGTCTGGTTGTTACCTGTAAATAGTGTCTGGTTGTTACCTGTAAATAGTATATGGTTGTTACCTGTAAATAGTGTCTGGTTGTTACCTGTACACAGTGTCTGGTTGTTACCTGTAAATAGTGTCTGGTTGTTACCTGTTCACAGTGTCTGGTTGTTACCTGTAAATAGTGTCTGGTTGTTACCTGTAAATAGTGTCTGGTTGTTACCTGTAAAAAGTGTCTGGTTGTTACCTGTAAATAGTGTCTGGTTGTTACCTGTAAATAGTGTCTGGTTGTTACCTGTAAATAGTGTCTGGTTGTTACCTGTAAATAGTGTCTGGTTGTTACCTGTACACAGTGTCTGGTTGTTACCTGTAAATAGTGTCTGGTTGTTACCTGTAAATAGTGTCTGGTTGTTACCTGTAAATAGTGTCTGGTTGTTACCTGTAAATAGTGTCTGGTTGTTACCTGTACACAGTGTCTGGTTGTTACCTGTAAATAGTGTCTGGTTGTTACCTGTACACAGTGTCTGGTTGTTACCTGTAAATAGTGTCTGGTTGTTACCTGTAAATAGTGTCTGGTTGTTACCTGTAAATAGTGTCTGGTTGTTACCTGTAAATAGTGTCTGGTTGTTACCTGTAAATAGTGTCTGGTTGTTACCTGTAAATAGTGTCTGGTTGTTACCTGTAAATAGTGTCTGGTTGTTACCTGTAAATAGTGTCTGGTTGTTACCTGTAAATAGTGTCTTGTTGTTACCTGTAAATAGTGTCTGGTTGTTACCTGTAAATAGTGTCTGGTTGTTACCTGTAAATAGTGTCTGGTTGTTACCTGTAAATAGTGTCTGGTTGTTACCTGTAAATAGTATATGGTTGTTACCTGTAAATAGTGTCTGGTTGTTACCTGTACACAGTGTCTGGTTGTTACCTGTAAATAGTGTCTGGTTGTTACCTGTTCACAGTGTCTGGTTGTTACCTGTAAATAGTGTCTGGTTGTTACCTGTAAATAGTGTCTGGTTGTTACCTGTAAAAAGTGTCTGGTTGTTACCTGTAAATAGTGTCTGGTTGTTACCTGTAAATAGTGTCTGGTTGTTACCTGTAAATAGTGTCTGGTTGTTACCTGTAAATAGTGTCTGGTTGTTACCTGTACACAGTGTCTGGTTGTTACCTGTAAATAGTGTCTGGTTGTTACCTGTAAATAGTGTCTGGTTGTTACCTGTAAATAGTGTCTGGTTGTTACCTGTAAATAGTGTCTGGTTGTTACCTGTACACAGTGTCTGGTTGTTACCTGTAAATAGTGTCTGGTTGTTACCTGTACACAGTGTCTGGTTGTTACCTGTAAATAGTGTCTGGTTGTTACCTGTAAATAGTGTATGGTTGTTGCCTGTACACAGTGTCTGGTTGTTACCTGTAAATAGTGTCTGGTTGTTACCTGTAAATAGTGTCTGGTTGTTACCTGTAAATAGTGTCTGGTTGTTACCTGTAAATAGTGTCTGGTTGTTACCTGTACACAGTGTCTGGTTGTTACCTGTAAATAGTGTCTGGTTGTTACCTGTAAATAGTGTCTGGTTGTTACCTGTAAATAGTGTCTGGTTGTTACCTGTAAATAGTGTCTGGTTGTTACCTGTACACAGTGTCTGGTTGTTACCTGTAAATAGTGTCTGGTTGTTACCTGTAAATAGTGTCTGGTTGTTACCTGTAAATAGTGTCTGGTTGTTACCTGTAAATAGTGTCTGGTTGTTACCTGTACACAGTGTCTGGTTGTTACCTGTAAATAGTGTCTGGTTGTTACCTGTAAATAGTGTCTGGTTGTTACCTGTAAATAGTGTCTGGTTGTTACCTGTAAATAGTGTCTGGTTGTTACCTGTACACAGTGTCTGGTTGTTACCTGTAAATAGTGTCTGGTTGTTACCTGTACACAGTGTCTGGTTGTTACCTGTAAATAGTGTCTGGTTGTTACCTGTAAATAGTGTATGGTTGTTGCCTGTACACAGTGTCTGGTTGTTACCTGTAAATAGTGTCTGGTTGTTACCTGTAAATAGTGTATGGTTGTTACCTGTACACAGTGTCTGGTTGTTACCTGTAAATAGTATCTGGTTGTTACCTGTAAATAGTGTCTGGTTGTTACCTGTAAATAGTGTCTGGTTGTTACCTGTAAATAGTGTCTGGTTGTTACCTGTAAATAGTGTCTGGTTGTTACCTGTAAATAGTGTCTGGTTGTTACCTGTACACAGTGTCTGGTTGTTACCTGTAAATAGTGTCTGGTTGTTACCTGTACACAGTGTCTGGTTGTTACCTGTAAATAGTGTCTGGTTGTTACCTGTAAATAGTGTATGGTTGTTGCCTGTACACAGTGTCTGGTTGTTACCTGTAAATAGTGTCTGGTTGTTACCTGTAAATAGTGTATGGTTGTTACCTGTACACAGTGTCTGGTTGTTACCTGTAAATAGTGTCTGGTTGTTACCTGTAAATAGTGTCTGGTTGTTACCTGTAAATAGTGTCTGGTTGTTACCTGTAAATAGTGTCTGGTTGTTACCTGTAAATAGTGTCTGGTTGTTACCTGTAAATAGTGTCTGGTTGTTACCTGTAAATAGTGTCTGGTTGTTACCTGTAAATAGTGTATGGTTGTTACCTGTAAATAGTGTCTGGTTGTTACCTGTAAATAGTGTCTGGTTGTTACCTGTAAATAGTGTCTGGTTGTTACCTGTAAATAGTGTCTGGTTGTTACCTGTAAATAGTGTCTGGTTTTTACCTGTACACAGTGTCTGGTTGTTACCTGTAAATAGTGTCTGGTTGTTACCTGTAAATAGTGTCTGGATGTTACCTGTAAATAGTGTATGGTTGTTGCCTGTACACAGTGTCTGGTTGTTACCTGTAAATAGTGTCTGGTTGTTACCTGGAAATAGTTTATGGTTGTTACCTGTAAATAGTATCTGGTTGTTACCTGTAAAAAGTGTCTGGTTGTTACCTGTAAATAGTGTCTGGTTGTTACCTGTAAATAGTGTCTGGTTGTTACCTGTAAATAGTGTCTGGTTGTTACCTGTAAATAGTGTCTGGTTGTTACCTGTACACAGTGTCTGGTTGTTACCTGTAAATAGTGTCTGGTTGTTACCTGTAAATAGTGTCTGGTTGTTACCTGTAAATAGTGTCTGGTTGTTACCTGTAAATAGTGTCTGGTTGTTACCTGTACACAGTGTCTGGTTGTTACCTGTAAATAGTGTCTGGTTGTTACCTGTACACAGTGTCTGGTTGTTACCTGTAAATAGTGTCTGGTTGTTACCTGTAAATAGTGTATGGTTGTTGCCTGTACACAGTGTCTGGTTGTTACCTGTAAATAGTGTCTGGTTGTTACCTGTAAATAGTGTTTGGTTGTTACCTGTACACAGTGTCTGGTTGTTACCTGTAAATAGTATCTGGTTGTTACCTGTAAATAGTGTCTGGTTGTTACCTGTAAATAGTGTCTGGTTGTTACCTGTAAATAGTGTCTGGTTGTTACCTGTAAATAGTGTCTGGTTGTTACCTGTAAATAGTGTCTGGTTGTTACCTGTAAATAGTGTCTGGTTGTTACCTGTAAATAGTGTCTGGTTGTTACCTGTAAATAGTGTCTGGTTGTTACCTGTAAATAGTGTCTGGTTGTTACCTGTAAATAGTGTATGGTTGTTACCTGTAAATAGTGTCTGGTTGTTACCTGTAAATAGTGTCTGGTTGTTACCTGTAAATAGTGTCTGGTTGTTACCTGTAAATAGTGTCTGGTTGTTACCTGTAAATAGTGTCTGGTTGTTACCTGTACACAGTGTCTGGTTGTTACCTGTAAATAGTGTCTGGTTGTTACCTGTAAATAGTGTCTGGTTGTTACCTGTAAATAGTGTCTGGTTGTTACCTGTAAATAGTGTCTGGTTGTTACCTGTAAATAGTGTCTGGTTGTTACCTGTAAATAGTGTCTGGTTGTTACCTGTAAATAGTGTCTTGTTGTTACCTGTAAATAGTGTATGGTTGTTACCTGTAAATAGTGTCTGGTTGTTACCTGTAAATAGTGTCTGGTTGTTACCTGTAAATAGTGTCTGGTTGTTACCTGTAAATAGTGTCTGGTTGTTACCTGTAAATAGTGTCTGGTTGTTACCTGTAAATAGTATATGGTTGTTACCTGTACACAGTGTCTGGTTGTTACCTGTAAATAGTGTCTGGTTGTTACCTGTAAATAGTGTCTGGTTGTTACCTGTAAATAGTGTCTGGTTGTTACCTGTAAATAGTGTCTGGTTGTTACCTGTAAATAGTGTCTGGTTGTTACCTGTAAATAGTGTCTGGTTGTTACCTGTAAATAGTATATGGTTGTTACCTGTAAATAGTGTCTGGTTGTTACCTGTACACAGTGTCTGGTTGTTACCTGTAAATAGTGTCTGGTTGTTACCTGTTCACAGTGTCTGGTTGTTACCTGTAAATAGTGTCTGGTTGTTACCTGTAAATAGTGTCTGGTTGTTACCTGTAAATAGTGTCTGGTTGTTACCTGTAAATAGTATATGGTTGTTACCTGTACACAGTGTCTGGTTGTTACCTGTAAATAGTGTCTGGTTGTTACCTGTAAATAGTGTCTGGTTGTTACCTGTAAATAGTGTCTGGTTGTTACCTGTAAATAGTGTCTGGTTGTTACCTGTAAATAGTGTCTGGTTGTTACCTGTAAATAGTGTCTGGTTGTTACCTGTAAATAGTATATGGTTGTTACCTGTAAATAGTGTCTGGTTGTTACCTGTACACAGTGTCTGGTTGTTACCTGTAAATAGTGTCTGGTTGTTACCTGTTCACAGTGTCTGGTTGTTACCTGTACAAAGTGTCTGGTTGTTACCTGTAAATAGTGTCTGGTTGTTACCTGTAAATAGTTTATAGTTGTTACCTGTAAATAGTTTCTGGTTGTTACCTATAAAAAGTGTCTGGTTGTTACCTGTAAATAGTGTCTGGTTGTTACCTGTAAATAGTGTCTGGTTGTTACCTGTAAATAGTGTCTGGTTGTTACCTGTAAATAGTGTCTGGTTGTTACCTGTACACAGTGTCTGGTTGTTACCTGTAAATAGTGTCTGGTTGTTACCTGTAAATAGTGTCTGGTTGTTACCTGTAAATAGTGTCTGGTTGTTACCTGTAAATAGTGTCTGGTTGTTACCTTGTAAATAGTATATGGTTGTTACCTGTACACAGTGTCTGGTTGTTACCTGTAAATAGTGTCTGGTTGTTACCTGTAAATAGTGTCTGGTTGTTACCTGTAAATAGTGTATGGTTGTTACCTGTACACAGTGTCTGGTTGTTACCTGTAAATAGTATCTGGTTGTTACCTGTAAATAGTGTCTGGTTGTTACCTGTAAATAGTGTCTGGTTGTTACCTGTAAATAGTGTCTGGTTGTTACCTGTAAATAGTGTCTGGTTGTTACCTGTAAATAGTGTCTGGTTGTTACCTGTACACAGTGTCTGGTTGTTACCTGTAAATAGTGTCTGGTTGTTACCTGTACACAGTGTCTGGTTGTTACCTGTAAATAGTGTCTGGTTGTTACCTGTAAATAGTGTATGGTTGTTGCCTGTACACAGTGTCTGGTTGTTACCTGTAAATAGTGTCTGGTTGTTACCTGTAAATAGTGTATGGTTGTTACCTGTACACAGTGTCTGGTTGTTACCTGTAAATAGTGTCTGGTTGTTACCTGTAAATAGTGTCTGGTTGTTACCTGTAAATAGTGTCTGGTTGTTACCTGTAAATAGTGTCTGGTTGTTACCTGTAAATAGTGTCTGGTTGTTACCTGTAAATAGTGTCTGGTTGTTACCTGTAAATAGTGTCTGGTTGTTACCTGTACACAGTGTCTGGTTGTTACCTGTAAATAGTGTCTGGTTGTTACCTGTAAATAGTGTCTGGTTGTTACCTGTAAATAGTGTCTGGTTGTTACCTGTAAATAGTGTCTGGTTGTTACCTGTAAATAGTGTATGGTTGTTACCTGTAAATAGTGTCTGGTTGTTACCTGTAAATAGTGTCTGGTTGTTACCTGTAAATAGTGTCTGGTTGTTACCTGTAAATAGTGTCTGGTTGTTACCTGTAAATAGTGTCTGGTTGTTACCTGTACACAGTGTCTGGTTGTTACCTGTAAATAGTGTCTGGTTGTTACCTGTAAATAGTGTCTGGTTGTTACCTGTAAATAGTGTCTGGTTGTTACCTGTAAATAGTGTCTGGTTGTTACCTGTAAATAGTGTCTGGTTGTTACCTGTAAATAGTGTCTGGTTGTTACCTGTAAATAGTGTCTTGTTGTTACCTGTAAATAGTGTATGGTTGTTACCTGTAAATAGTGTCTGGTTGTTACCTGTAAATAGTGTCTGGTTGTTACCTGTAAATAGTGTCTGGTTGTTACCTGTAAATAGTGTCTGGTTGTTACCTGTAAATAGTGTCTGGTTGTTACCTGTAAATAGTATATGGTTGTTACCTGTACACAGTGTCTGGTTGTTACCTGTAAATAGTGTCTGGTTGTTACCTGTAAATAGTGTCTGGTTGTTACCTGTAAATAGTGTCTGGTTGTTACCTGTAAATAGTGTCTGGTTGTTACCTGTAAATAGTGTCTGGTTGTTACCTGTAAATAGTGTCTGGTTGTTACCTGTAAATAGTATATGGTTGTTACCTGTAAATAGTGTCTGGTTGTTACCTGTACACAGTGTCTGGTTGTTACCTGTAAATAGTGTCTGGTTGTTACCTGTTCACAGTGTCTGGTTGTTACCTGTAAATAGTGTCTGGTTGTTACCTGTAAATAGTGTCTGGTTGTTACCTGTAAATAGTGTCTGGTTGTTACCTGTAAATAGTATATGGTTGTTACCTGTACACAGTGTCTGGTTGTTACCTGTAAATAGTGTCTGGTTGTTACCTGTAAATAGTGTCTGGTTGTTACCTGTAAATAGTGTCTGGTTGTTACCTGTAAATAGTGTCTGGTTGTTACCTGTAAATAGTGTCTGGTTGTTACCTGTAAATAGTGTCTGGTTGTTACCTGTAAATAGTATATGGTTGTTACCTGTAAATAGTGTCTGGTTGTTACCTGTACACAGTGTCTGGTTGTTACCTGTAAATAGTGTCTGGTTGTTACCTGTTCACAGTGTCTGGTTGTTACCTGTACAAAGTGTCTGGTTGTTACCTGTAAATAGTGTCTGGTTGTTACCTGTAAATAGTTTATAGTTGTTACCTGTAAATAGTTTCTGGTTGTTACCTATAAAAAGTGTCTGGTTGTTACCTGTAAATAGTGTCTGGTTGTTACCTGTAAATAGTGTCTGGTTGTTACCTGTAAATAGTGTCTGGTTGTTACCTGTAAATAGTGTCTGGTTGTTACCTGTACACAGTGTCTGGTTGTTACCTGTAAATAGTGTCTGATTGTTACCTGTAAATAGTGTCTGGTTGTTACCTGTAAATAGTGTCTGGTTGTTACCTGTAAATAGTGTCTGGTTGTTACCTTGTAAATAGTATATGGTTGTTACCTGTACACAGTGTCTGGTTGTTACCTGTAAATAGTGTCTGGTTGTTACCTGTAAATAGTGTCTGGTTGTTACCTGTAAATAGTGTCTGGTTGTTACCTGTAAATAGTGTCTGGTTGTTACCTGTAAATAGTGTCTGGTTGTTACCTGTAAATAGTGTCTGGTTGTTACCTGTAAATAGTATATGGTTGTTACCTGTAAATAGTGTCTGGTTGTTACCTGTACACAGTGTCTGGTTGTTACCTGTAAATAGTGTCTGGTTGTTACCTGTTCACAGTGTCTGGTTGTTACCTGTAAATAGTGTCTGGTTGTTACCTGTAAATAGTGTCTGGTTGTTACCTGTAAAAAGTGTCTGGTTGTTACCTGTAAATAGTGTCTGGTTGTTACCTGTAAATAGTGTCTGGTTGTTACCTGTAAATAGTGTCTGGTTGTTACCTGTAAATAGTGTCTGGTTGTTACCTGTACACAGTGTCTGGTTGTTACCTGTAAATAGTGTCTGGTTGTTACCTGTAAATAGTGTCTGGTTGTTACCTGTAAATAGTGTCTGGTTGTTACCTGTAAATAGTGTCTGGTTGTTACCTGTACACAGTGTCTGGTTGTTACCTGTAAATAGTGTCTGGTTGTTACCTGTACACAGTGTCTGGTTGTTACCTGTAAATAGTGTCTGGTTGTTACCTGTAAATAGTGTCTGGTTGTTACCTGTAAATAGTGTCTGGTTGTTACCTGTAAATAGTGTCTGGTTGTTACCTGTAAATAGTGTCTGGTTGTTACCTGTAAATAGTGTCTGGTTGTTACCTGTAAATAGTGTCTGGTTGTTACCTGTAAATAGTGTCTGGTTGTTACCTGTAAATAGTGTCTTGTTGTTACCTGTAAATAGTGTCTGGTTGTTACCTGTAAATAGTGTCTGGTTGTTACCTGTAAATAGTGTCTGGTTGTTACCTGTAAATAGTGTCTGGTTGTTACCTGTAAATAGTATATGGTTGTTACCTGTAAATAGTGTCTGGTTGTTACCTGTACACAGTGTCTGGTTGTTACCTGTAAATAGTGTCTGGTTGTTACCTGTTCACAGTGTCTGGTTGTTACCTGTAAATAGTGTCTGGTTGTTACCTGTAAATAGTGTCTGGTTGTTACCTGTAAAAAGTGTCTGGTTGTTACCTGTAAATAGTGTCTGGTTGTTACCTGTAAATAGTGTCTGGTTGTTACCTGTAAATAGTGTCTGGTTGTTACCTGTAAATAGTGTCTGGTTGTTACCTGTACACAGTGTCTGGTTGTTACCTGTAAATAGTGTCTGGTTGTTACCTGTAAATAGTGTCTGGTTGTTACCTGTAAATAGTGTCTGGTTGTTACCTGTAAATAGTGTCTGGTTGTTACCTGTACACAGTGTCTGGTTGTTACCTGTAAATAGTGTCTGGTTGTTACCTGTACACAGTGTCTGGTTGTTACCTGTAAATAGTGTCTGGTTGTTACCTGTAAATAGTGTATGGTTGTTGCCTGTACACAGTGTCTGGTTGTTACCTGTAAATAGTGTCTGGTTGTTACCTGTAAATAGTGTATGGTTGTTACCTGTACACAGTGTCTGGTTGTTACCTGTAAATAGTATCTGGTTGTTACCTGTAAATAGTGTCTGGTTGTTACCTGTAAATAGTGTCTGGTTGTTACCTGTAAATAGTGTCTGGTTGTTACCTGTAAATAGTGTCTGGTTGTTACCTGTAAATAGTGTCTGGTTGTTACCTGTACACAGTGTCTGGTTGTTACCTGTAAATAGTGTCTGGTTGTTACCTGTACACAGTGTCTGGTTGTTACCTGTAAATAGTGTCTGGTTGTTACCTGTAAATAGTGTATGGTTGTTGCCTGTACACAGTGTCTGGTTGTTACCTGTAAATAGTGTCTGGTTGTTACCTGTAAATAGTGTATGGTTGTTACCTGTACACAGTGTCTGGTTGTTACCTGTAAATAGTGTCTGGTTGTTACCTGTAAATAGTGTCTGGTTGTTACCTGTAAATAGTGTCTGGTTGTTACCTGTAAATAGTGTCTGGTTGTTACCTGTAAATAGTGTCTGGTTGTTACCTGTAAATAGTGTCTGGTTGTTACCTGTAAATAGTGTCTGGTTGTTACCTGTAAATAGTGTATGGTTGTTACCTGTAAATAGTGTCTGGTTGTTACCTGTAAATAGTGTCTGGTTGTTACCTGTAAATAGTGTCTGGTTGTTACCTGTAAATAGTGTCTGGTTGTTACCTGTAAATAGTGTCTGGTTTTTACCTGTACACAGTGTCTGGTTGTTACCTGTAAATAGTGTCTGGTTGTTACCTGTAAATAGTGTCTGGATGTTACCTGTAAATAGTGTATGGTTGTTGCCTGTACACAGTGTCTGGTTGTTACCTGTAAATAGTGTCTGGTTGTTACCTGGAAATAGTTTATGGTTGTTACCTGTAAATAGTATCTGGTTGTTACCTGTAAAAAGTGTCTGGTTGTTACCTGTAAATAGTGTCTGGTTGTTACCTGTAAATAGTGTCTGGTTGTTACCTGTAAATAGTGTCTGGTTGTTACCTGTAAATAGTGTCTGGTTGTTACCTGTACACAGTGTCTGGTTGTTACCTGTAAATAGTGTCTGGTTGTTACCTGTAAATAGTGTCTGGTTGTTACCTGTAAATAGTGTCTGGTTGTTACCTGTAAATAGTGTCTGGTTGTTACCTGTACACAGTGTCTGGTTGTTACCTGTAAATAGTGTCTGGTTGTTACCTGTACACAGTGTCTGGTTGTTACCTGTAAATAGTGTCTGGTTGTTACCTGTAAATAGTGTATGGTTGTTGCCTGTACACAGTGTCTGGTTGTTACCTGTAAATAGTGTCTGGTTGTTACCTGTAAATAGTGTTTGGTTGTTACCTGTACACAGTGTCTGGTTGTTACCTGTAAATAGTATCTGGTTGTTACCTGTAAATAGTGTCTGGTTGTTACCTGTAAATAGTGTCTGGTTGTTACCTGTAAATAGTGTCTGGTTGTTACCTGTAAATAGTGTCTGGTTGTTACCTGTAAATAGTGTCTGGTTGTTACCTGTAAATAGTGTCTGGTTGTTACCTGTAAATAGTGTCTGGTTGTTACCTGTAAATAGTGTCTGGTTGTTACCTGTAAATAGTGTATGGTTGTTACCTGTAAATAGTGTCTGGTTGTTACCTGTAAATAGTGTCTGGTTGTTACCTGTAAATAGTGTCTGGTTGTTACCTGTAAATAGTGTCTGGTTGTTACCTGTAAATAGTGTCTGGTTGTTACCTGTACACAGTGTCTGGTTGTTACCTGTAAATAGTGTCTGGTTGTTACCTGTAAATAGTGTCTGGTTGTTACCTGTAAATAGTGTCTGGTTGTTACCTGTAAATAGTGTCTGGTTGTTACCTGTACACAGTGTCTGGTTGTTACCTGTAAATAGTGTCTGGTTGTTACCTGTAAATAGTGTCTGGTTGTTACCTGTAAATAGTGTCTGGTTGTTACCTGTAAATAGTGTCTGGTTGTTACCTGTACACAGTGTCTGGTTGTTACCTGTAAATAGTGTCTGGTTGTTACCTGTACACAGTGTCTGGTTGTTACCTGTAAATAGTGTCTGGTTGTTACCTGTAAATAGTGTATGGTTGTTGCCTGTACACAGTGTCTGGTTGTTACCTGTAAATAGTGTCTGGTTGTTACCTGTAAATAGTGTTTGGTTGTTACCTGTACACAGTGTCTGGTTGTTACCTGTAAATAGTATCTGGTTGTTACCTGTAAATAGTGTCTGGTTGTTACCTGTAAATAGTGTCTGGTTGTTACCTGTAAATAGTGTCTGGTTGTTACCTGTAAATAGTGTCTGGTTGTTACCTGTAAATAGTGTCTGGTTGTTACCTGTAAATAGTGTCTGGTTGTTACCTGTAAATAGTGTCTGGTTGTTACCTGTAAATAGTGTCTGGTTGTTACCTGTAAATAGTGTATGGTTGTTACCTGTAAATAGTGTCTGGTTGTTACCTGTAAATAGTGTCTGGTTGTTACCTGTAAATAGTGTCTGGTTGTTACCTGTAAATAGTGTCTGGTTGTTACCTGTAAATAGTGTCTGGTTGTTACCTGTACACAGTGTCTGGTTGTTACCTGTAAATAGTGTCTGGTTGTTACCTGTAAATAGTGTCTGGTTGTTACCTGTAAATAGTGTCTGGTTGTTACCTGTAAATAGTGTCTGGTTGTTACCTGTAAATAGTGTCTGGTTGTTACCTGTAAATAGTGTCTGGTTGTTACCTGTAAATAGTGTCTTGTTGTTACCTGTAAATAGTGTATGGTTGTTACCTGTAAATAGTGTCTGGTTGTTACCTGTAAATAGTGTCTGGTTGTTACCTGTAAATAGTGTCTGGTTGTTACCTGTAAATAGTGTCTGGTTGTTACCTGTAAATAGTGTCTGGTTGTTACCTGTAAATAGTATATGGTTGTTACCTGTACACAGTGTCTGGTTGTTACCTGTAAATAGTGTCTGGTTGTTACCTGTAAATAGTGTCTGGTTGTTACCTGTAAATAGTGTCTGGTTGTTACCTGTAAATAGTGTCTGGTTGTTACCTGTAAATAGTGTCTGGTTGTTACCTGTAAATAGTGTCTGGTTGTTACCTGTAAATAGTATATGGTTGTTACCTGTAAATAGTGTCTGGTTGTTACCTGTACACAGTGTCTGGTTGTTACCTGTAAATAGTGTCTGGTTGTTACCTGTTCACAGTGTCTGGTTGTTACCTGTAAATAGTGTCTGGTTGTTACCTGTAAATAGTGTCTGGTTGTTACCTGTAAATAGTGTCTGGTTGTTACCTGTAAATAGTATATGGTTGTTACCTGTACACAGTGTCTGGTTGTTACCTGTAAATAGTGTCTGGTTGTTACCTGTAAATAGTGTCTGGTTGTTACCTGTAAATAGTGTCTGGTTGTTACCTGTAAATAGTGTCTGGTTGTTACCTGTAAATAGTGTCTGGTTGTTACCTGTAAATAGTGTCTGGTTGTTACCTGTAAATAGTATATGGTTGTTACCTGTAAATAGTGTCTGGTTGTTACCTGTACACAGTTTCTGGTTGTTACCTGTAAATAGTGTCTGGTTGTTACCTGTTCACAGTGTCTGGTTGTTACCTGTACAAAGTGTCTGGTTGTTACCTGTAAATAGTGTCTGGTTGTTACCTGTAAATAGTTTATAGTTGTTACCTGTAAATAGTTTCTGGTTGTTACCTATAAAAAGTGTCTGGTTGTTACCTGTAAATAGTGTCTGGTTGTTACCTGTAAATAGTGTCTGGTTGTTACCTGTAAATAGTGTCTGGTTGTTACCTGTAAATAGTGTCTGGTTGTTACCTGTACACAGTGTCTGGTTGTTACCTGTAAATAGTGTCTGGTTGTTACCTGTAAATAGTGTCTGGTTGTTACCTGTAAATAGTGTCTGGTTGTTACCTGTAAATAGTGTCTGGTTGTTACCTGTACACAGTGTCTGGTTGTTACCTGTAAATAGTGTCTGGTTGTTACCTGTACACAGTGTCTGGTTGTTACCTGTAAATAGTGTCTGGTTGTTACCTGTACACAGTGTCTGGTTGTTACCTGTAAATAGTGTCTGGTTGTTACCTGTAAATAGTGTATGGTTGTTACCTGTACACAGTGTCTGGTTGTTACCTGTAAATAGTGTCTGGTTGTTACCTGTAAATAGTGTATGGTTGTTACCTGTACACAGTGTATGGTTGTTACCTGTAAATAGTATCTGGTTGTTACCTGTAAATAGTGTCTGGTTGTTACCTGTAAATAGTGTCTGGTTGTTACCTGTAAATAGTGTCTGGTTGTTACCTGTAAATAGTGTCTGGTTGTTACCTGTAAATAGTGTCTGGTTGTTACCTGTAAATAGTGTCTGGTTGTTACCTGTAAATAGTGTCTGGTTGTTACCTGTAAATAGTGTCTGGTTGTTACCTGTAAATAGTGTATGGTTGTTACCTGTAAATAGTGTCTGGTTGTTACCTGTAAATAGTGTCTGGTTGTTACCTGTAAATAGTGTCTGGTTGTTACCTGTAAATAGTGTCTGGTTGTTACCTGTAAATAGTGTCTGGTTGTTACCTGTAAATAGTGTCTGGTTGTTACCTGTAAATAGTGTCTGGTTGTTACCTGTACACAGTGTCTGGTTGTTACCTGTAAATAGTGTCTGGTTGTTACCTATAAATAGTGTCTGGTTGTTACCTGTAAATTGTGTCTGGTTGTTACCTGTAAATAGTGTCTGGTTGTTACCTGTAAATAGTGTCTGGTTGTTACCTGTAAATAGTGTCTGGTTGTTACCTGTAAATAGTGTCTGGTTGTTACCTGTAAATAGTGTCTGGTGGTTACCTGTAAATAGTGTCTGGTTGTTACCTGTAAATAGTGTCTGGTTGTTACCTGTAAATAGTGTCTGGTTGTTACCTGTAAATAGTGTCTGGTTGTTACCTGTAAATAGTGTCTGGTTGTTACCTGTAAATAGTTTCTGGTGGTTACCTGTAAATAGTGTCTGGTTGTTACCTGTAAATAGTGTCTGGTTGTTACCTGTAAATAGTGTCTGGTTGTTACCTGTAAATAGTGTCTGGTTGTTACCTGTAAATAGTGTCTGGTTGTTACCTGTAAATAGTGTCTGGTTGTTACCTGTAAATAGTATATGGTTGTTAAATGTACACAGTGTCTGGTTGTTACCTGTAAATAGTGTCTGGTTGTTACCTGTAAATAGTGTCTGGTTGTTACCTGTAAATAGTGGCTGGTTGTTACCTGTACACAGTGTCTGGTTGTTACCTGTAAATAGTGTCTGGTTGTTACCTGTAAATAGTATATGGTTGTTACCTGTAAATAGTGTCTGGTTGTTACCTGTACACAGTGTCTGGTTGTTACCTGTAAATAGTGTCTGGTTGTTACCTGTAAATAGTGTCTGGTTGTTACCTGTAAATAGTGTCTGGTTGTTACCTGTACACAGTGTCTGGTTGTTACCTGTAAATAGTGTCTGGTTGTTACCTGTAAATAGTGTATGGTTGTTACCTGTAAACAGTGTCTGGTTGTTACCTGTAACTAGTGTCTGGTTGTTACCTCTAAATAGTGTATGGTTGTTACCTGTACACAGTGTCTGGTTGTTACCTGTAAATAGTATCTGGTTGTTACCTGTAAATAGTGTCTGGTTGTTACCTGTAAATAGTGTCTGGTTGTTACCTGTAAATAGTGTCTGGTTGTTACCTGTAAATAGTGGCTGGTTGTTACCTGTACACAGTGTCTGGTTGTTACCTGTAAATAGTGTCTGGTTGTTACCTGTAAATAGTATATGGTTGTTACCTGTAAATAGTGTCTGGTTGTTACCTGTACACAGTGTCTGGTTGTTACCTGTAAATAGTGTCTGGTTGTTACCTGTAAATAATGTCTGGTTGTTACCTGTAAATAGTGTCTGGTTGTTACCTGTACACAGTGTCTGGTTGTTACCTGTAAATAGTGTCTGGTTGTTACCTGTAAATAGTGTATGGTTGTTACCTGTACACAGTGTCTGGTTGTTACCTGTAAATAGTGTCTGGTTGTTACCTGTAAATAGTGTATGGTTGTTACCTGTACACAGTGTCTGGTTGTTACCTGTAAATAGTATCTGGTTGTTACCTGTAAATAGTGTCTGGTTGTTACCTGTAAATAGTGTCTGGTTGTTACCTGTAAATAGTGTCTGGTTGTTACCTGTAAATAGTGTCTGGTTGTTACCTGTAAATAGTGTCTGGTTGTTACCTGTAAATAGTGTATGGTTGTTACCTGTAAATAGTGTCTGGTTGTTACCTGTAAATAGTGTCTGGTTGTTACCTGTAAATAGTGTATGGTTGTTACCTGTAAATAGTGTCTGGTTGTTACCTGTAAATAGTGTCTGGTTGTTACCTGTAAATAGTGTCTGGTTGTTACCTGTAAATAGTGTCTGGTTGTTACCTGTAAATAGTGTCTGGTTGTTACCTGTAAATAGTGTCTGGTTGTTACCTGTAAATAGTATATGGTTGTTACCTGTAAAAAGTGTCTGGTTGTTACCTGTAAATAGTGTCTGGTTGTTACCTGTAAATAGTGTCTGGTTGTTACCTGTAAATAGTGTCTGGTTGTTACCTGTAAATAGTGTCTGGTTGTTACCTGTAAATAGTGTCTGGTTGTTACCTGTAAATAGTGTCTGGTTGTTACCTGTAAATAGTATATGGTTGTTACCTGTAAATAGTGTCTGGTTGTTACCTGTACACAGTGTCTGGTTGTTACCTGTAAATAGTGTCTGGTTGTTACCTGTTCACAGTGTCTGGTTGTTACCTGTAAATAGTGTCTGGTTGTTACCTGTAAATAGTGTATGGTTGTTACCTGTACACAGTGTCTGGTTGTTACCTGTAAATAGTGTCTGGTTGTTACCTGTACATAGTGTCTGGTTGTTACCTGTAAATAGTGTATGGTTGTTACCTGTACACAGTGTCTGGTTGTTACCTGTAAATAGTGTCTGGTTGTTACCTGTAAATAGTGTCTGGTTGTTACCTGTTCACAGTGTCTGGTTGTTACCTGTAAATAGTGTCTGGTTGTTACCTGTAAATAGTGTCTGGTTGTTACCTGTTCACAGTGTCTGGTTGTTACCTGTAAATAGTGTCTGGTTGTTACCTGTAAATAGTATATGGTTGTTACCTGTAAATAGTGTCTGGTTGTTACCTGTACACAGTGTCTGGTTGTTACCTGTAAATAGTGTCTGGTTGTTACCTGTACACAGTGTCTGGTTGTTACCTGTACACAGTGTCTGGTTGTTACCTGTAAATAGTTTCTGGTTGTTACCTGTACACAGTGTCTGGTTGTTACCTGTAAATAGTGTCTGGTTGTTACCTGTACACAGTGTCTGGTTGTTACCTGTAAATAGTGTCTGGTTGTTACCTGTAAACAGTGTCTGGTTGTTACCTGTAAATAGTGTCTGGTTGTTACCTGTAAATAGTGTCTGGTTGTTACCTGTACACAGTGTCTGGTTGTTACCTGTAAATAGTGTCTGGTTGTTACCTGTTCACAGTGTCTGGTTGTTACCTGTAAATAGTGTCTGGTTGTTACCTGTAAATAGTGTCTGGTTGTTACCTGTTCACAGTGTCTGGTTGTTACCTGTAAATAGTGTCTGGTTGTTACCTGTAAATAGTATATGGTTGTTACCTGTAAATAGTGTCTGGTTGTTACCTGTACACAGTGTCTGGTTGTTACCTGTAAATAGTGTCTGGTTGTTACCTGTACACAGTGTCTGGTTGTTACCTGTACACAGTGTCTGGTTGTTACCTGTAAATAGTTTCTGGTTGTTACCTGTACACAGTGTCTGGTTGTTACCTGTAAATAGTGTCTGGTTGTTACCTGTACACAGTGTCTGGTTGTTACCTGTAAATAGTGTCTGGTTGTTACCTGTAAACAGTGTCTGGTTGTTACCTGTAAATAGTGTCTGGTTGTTACCTGTAAATAGTGTCTGGTTGTTACCTGTACACAGTGTCTGGTTGTTACCTGTAAATAGTGTCTGGTTGTTACCTGTAAATAGTGTCTGGTTGTTACCTGTAAATAGTGTCTGGTTGTTACCTGTAAATAGTATATGGTTGTTACCTGTACACAGTGTCTGGTTGTTACCTGTAAATAGTGTCTGGTTGTTACCTGTAAATAGTGTCTGGTTGTTACCTGTACAGAGTGTCTGGTTGTTACCTGTAAATAGTGTCTGGTTGTTACCTGTAAATAGTGTATGGTTGTTACCTGTAAATAGTATCTGGTTGTTACCTGTAAAAAGTGTCTGGTTGTTACCTGTAAATAGTGTCTGGTTGTTACCTGTAAATAGTGTCTGGTTGTTACCTGTAAATAGTGTCTGGTTGTTACCTGTAAATAGTGTCTGGTTGTTACCTGTACACAGTGTCTGGTTGTTACCTGTAAATAGTGTCTGGTTGTTACCTGTAAATAGTGTCTGGTTGTTACCTGTAAATAGTGTCTGGTTGTTACCTGTAAATAGTGTCTGGTTGTTACCTGTACACAGTGTCTGGTTGTTACCTGTAAATAGTGTCTGGTTGTTACCTGTAAATAGTGTATGGTTGTTACCTGTAAATAGTGTCTGGTTGTTACCTGTAAATAGTGTCTGGTTGTTACCTGTAAATAGTGTATGGTTGTTACCTGTACACAGTGTCTGGTTGTTACCTGTAAATAGTGTCTGGTTGTTACCTGTAAATAGTGTATGGTTGTTACCTGTACACAGTGTCTGGTTGTTACCTGTAAATAGTATCTGGTTGTTACCTGTAAATAGTGTCTGGTTGTTACCTGTAAATAGTGTCTGGTTGTTACCTGTAAATAGTGTCTGGTTGTTACCTGTAAATAGTGTCTGGTTGTTACCTGTAAATAGTGTCTGGTTGTTACCTGTAAATAGTGTCTGGTTGTTACCTGTAAATAGTGTCTGGTTGTTACCTGTAAATAGTGTCTGGTTGTTACCTGTAAATAGTGTATGGTTGTTACCTGTAAATATTGTCTGGTTGTTACCTGTAAATAGTGTCTGGTTGTTACCTGTAAATAGTGTCTGGTTGTTACCTGTAAATAGTGTCTGGTTGTTACCTGTAAATAGTGTCTGGTTGTTACCTGTAAATAGTGTCTGGTTGTTACCTGTAAATAGTGTCTGGTTGTTACCTGTACACAGTGTCTGGTTGTTACCTGTAAATAGTGTCTGGTTGTTACCTGTAAATAGTGTCTGGTTGTTACCTGTAAATATTGTCTGGTTGTTACCTGTAAATAGTGTCTGGTTGTTACCTGTAAATAGTGTCTGGTTGTTACCTGTAAATAGTGTCTGGTTGTTACCTGTAAATAGTGTCTGGTTGTTACCTGTAAATAGTATATGGTTGTTACCTGTAAATAGTGTCTGGTTGTTACCTGTACACAGTGTCTGGTTGTTACCTGTAAATAGTGTCTGGTTGTTGTCTCCTATAGATCTCCATTTTTATGGAACAGTCTGCCTACCCATTTGAGAGACGCAGACTCGGTCTCAACCTTTAAGTCTTTACTGAAGACTTATCTCTTCAGTAGGTCATATGATTGAGTGTAGTCTGGCCCAGGAGTGTGAAGGTGAACGGAAAGGCTCTGGAGCAACGAACAGCCCTTGCTGTCTCTGCCAGGCCGGTTCCCCTCTCCACTGGGGTTCTCTGCCTCTAACCCTGTTGCAGGGGCTGAGTCACTGGCTTGCTGGTGCTCTTTCATGCCGTCCCTGGGAGGGGTGCGTCACTTGAGTGGGTTGAGTTACTGACGTGATCTTCCTGTCTGGGTTGGCGCCCCCCCCTTGGTTTGTGCTGTGGTGGAGACCTCTGTGGGCTATACTCGGCCTTGTCTCAGGATTGTAAGTTGGTGGTTGAGGATATCCCTCTAGTGGTGCGGGGGCTGTGCTTTGGCAGAGTGGGTGGGGTTATATCCTTCCTGTTTGGCCCTGTCCGGGGGTTTCTTCGGATGGGGCCACAGTGTCTCCGGACCGCTCCTGTCTCAGCCTCCAGTATTTATGCTGCAGTAGTTTATGTGTCGGGGGGCTGGGGTTAGTTGGTTATACCTGGAGTACTTCTCCTGTCTTATCCAGTGTCCTGTGTGAATTTAAGTATGCTCTCTCTAATTCTCTCGTTCTCTCTTTCTCTCTGAGAACCTGAGCCCTAGGACCATACGTCAGGACTACCGGGCATGATGACACCTTGCTGTCCCCAGTCCGCCTGGCCTTGCTGCTATTCCAGTTTCAACTGTTCTGCCTGCGGTTACGAAACCCCTACCTGTCCCAGACCTGCTGTTTTCAACTCTTAATGATCGGCTATGAAAAGCCAACTGAGAGACCTGAGCCCTAGGACCATACGTCGGGACTACCGGCCGTGGTGACTCCTTGCTGTCCCCAGTCCGCCTGGCCTTGCTGCTATTCCAGTTTCAACTGTTCTGCCTGCGGTTACGAAACCCCTACCTGTCCCAGACCTGCTGTTTTCAACTCTTAATGATCGGCTATGAAAAGCCAACTGAGAGACCTGAGCCCTAGGACCATACGTCGGGACTACCGGCCGTGGTGACTCCTTGCTGTCCCCAGTCCGCCTGGCCTTGCTGCTATTCCAGTTTCAACTGTTCTGCCTGCGGTTATGGAACCCCTACCTGTCCCAGACCTGCTGTTTTCAACTCTTAATGATCGGCTATGAAAAGCCAACTGAGATTTATTCCTGATTATTATTTGACCATGCTTGTCACTTATGAACATTTTTGAACATCTTGGCATGGTTCTGTTATAATCTTCACCCGGCACAGCCAGAAGAGGACTGGCCACCCCTCATAGCCTGGTTCCTCTCTAGGTTTCTTCCTAGGTTTTCGCCTTTCTAGGGAGTTTTTCCTAGCCACCGTGCTTCTACACCTGCATTACTAGCTGTTTGGGGTTTTAGGCTGGGTTTCTGTACAGCACTTCGAGATATTAGCTGATGTAAGAAGGGCTATATAAAATAAAATTGATTGATTGATTGTTACCTGTTCACAGTGTCTGGTTGTTACCTGTAAATAGTGTCTGGTTGATACCTGTAAATAGTGTATGGTTGTTACCTGTACACAGTGTCTGGTTGTTACCTGTAAATAGTGTCTGGTTGTTACCTGTACATAGTGTCTGGTTGTTACCTGTAAATAGTGTATGGTTGTTACCTGTACACAGTGTCTGGTTGTTACCTGTAAATAGTGTCTGGTTGTTACCTGTAAATAGTGTCTGGTTGTTACCTGTTCACAGTGTCTGGTTGTTACCTGTAAATAGTGTCTGGTTGTTACCTGTAAATAGTGTCTGGTTGTTACCTGTTCACAGTGTCTGGTTGTTACCTGTAAATAGTGTCTGGTTGTTACCTGTAAATAGTATATGGTTGTTACCTGTAAATAGAGTCTGGTTGTTACCTGTACACAGTGTCTGGTTGTTACCTGTAAATAGTGTCTGGTTGTTACCTGTACAGAGTGTCTGGTTGTTACCTGTACACAGTGTCTGGTTGTTACCTGTAAATAGTTTCTGGTTGTTACCTGTACACAGTGTCTGGTTGTTACCTGTAAATAGTGTCTGGTTGTTACCTGTACACAGTGTCTGGTTGTTACCTGTAAAAAGTGTCTAGTTGTTACCTGTAAATAGTGTCTGGTTGTTACCTGTAAATAGTGTCTGGTTGTTACCTGTAAATAGTGTCTGGTTGTTACCTGTAAATAGTGTCTGGTTGTTACCTGTAAATAGTATATGGTTGTTACCTGTACACAGTGTCTGGTTGTTACCTGTAAATAGTGTCTGGTTGTTACCTGTAAATAGTGTCTGGTTGTTACCTGTAAATAGTGTCTGGTTGTTACCTGTAAATAGTGTCTGGTTGTTACCTGTAAATAGAGTATGTTTGTTACCTGTAAATAGTATCTGGTTGTTACCTGTAAAAAGTGTCTGGTTGTTACCTGTAAATAGTGTCTGGTTGTTACCTGTAAATAGTGTCTGGTTGTTACCTGTAAATAGTGTCTGGTTGTTACCTGTAAATAGTGTCTGGTTGTTACCTGTAAATAGTGTCTGGTTGTTACCTGTAAATAGTGCCTGGTTGTTACCTGTAAATAGTGTCTGGTTGTTACCTGTAAATAGTATCTGGTTGTTACCTGTAAATAGTGTCTGGTTGTTACCTGTAAATAGTGTCTGGTTGTTACCTGTAAATAGTATCTGGTTGTTACCTGTAAATAGTGTCTGGTTGTTACCTGTAAATAGTGTCTGGTTGTTACCTGTAAATAGTGTCTGGTTGTTACTTGTAAATAGTGTCTGGTTGTTACCTGTAAATAGTGTCTGGTTGTTACCTGTAAATAGTGTCTGGTTGTTACCTGTAAATAGTGTCTGGTTGTTACCTGTAAATAGTGTCTGGTTGTTACCTGTAAATAGTGTCTGGTTGTTACCTGTACACAGTGACTGGTTGTTACCTGTAAATAGTGTCTGGTTGTTACCTGTAAATAGTGTCTGGTTGTTACCTGTAAATAGTGTCTGGTTGTTACCTGTAAATAGTGTCTGGTTGTTACCTGTAAATAGTGTCTGGTTGTTACCTGTAAATAGTGTCTGGTTGTTACCTGTAAATAGTGTCTGGTTGTTACCTGTAAATAGTGTCTGGTTGTTACCTGTAAATAGTGTCTGGTTGTTACCTGTAAATAGTATCTGGTTGTTACCTGTAAATAGTGTCTGGTTGTTACCTGTACATAGTGTCTGGTTGTTACCTGTAAATAGTGTCTGGTTGTTACCTGTAAATAGTGTCTGGTTGTTACCTGTAAATAGTGTCTGGTTGTTACCTGTAAATAGTGTCTGGTTGTTACCTGTAAATACTGTCTGGTTGTTACCTGTACACAGTGTCTGGTTGTTACCTGTAAATAGTGTCTGGTTGTTACCTGTAAATAGTGTCTGGTTGTTACCTGTACACAGTGACTGGTTGTTACCTGTAAATAGTGTCTGGTTGTTACCTGTAAATAGTGTCTGGTTGTTACCTGTAAATAGTGTCTGGTTGTTACCTGTAAATAGTGTCTGGTTGTTACCTGTAAATAGTGTCTGGTTGTTACCTGTAAATAGTGTCTGGTTGTTACCTGTAAATAGTGTCTGGTTGTTACCTGTAAATAGTGTCTGGTTGTTACCTGTAAATAGTGTCTGGTTGTTACCTGTAAATAGTGTCTGGTTTCCCACTGGGCACTTTGCATTTAAGAGCTTAGTTTCAGTTTGACTTCCATACAATTGTACTAGTTGACTATTTCAACTATCATACTCTATTCCATTCTATTCTATTCTGTTCTATCATCCAATAATAGTTCTGTAATGCTTTGCATTGCCATTTTGAGAGCTCGGGACTATAAGGTTCTACAGTGGGTTCTGAAATTATTGGCACTTAATAAGGATGCGCCAAAATTATTATATAAAATAAATATTTTTAATTCTGAGCTATATTTGATGTTCCAAAAATATTGGGAAATTATATTCAGGCGATACCTATTCAGTTGCTGAATGCATTCAACCAAAATGTGTCTTATGCATTTAACCCAACCCCTCTAAATCAGAGAGGGGGGGGGGGGGGGGGGCTGCCTTAAAGATGTTGCATGGTCAATCCAACGTCTGCATCCTCTGCAGAAGTCAGGGCATTCATACTTATTGCGCTTCGCGGAGCAGCGCAGAGCTGTTGTCAAGGAAGTTGTCAAGGAAGTGAGTTTGTGTTTATACAGGACCATTGGCCCCCCACCTGCCGTCAACCAATCATGTGCGAAGCTGCACGGAGCCCTCCACATTGTTTCAAAATTTGGGAGGCGGACTGTACGGAGCTTTGGCCTCTGCATGCCTCCGGAGGCTCCGCAATTGCATCACAGCCTTCGATCAAGCATAAATTGCTTTTAAGTGGTGGAAAAAGTAGCCAATTGTCATACTTGAGTAAAAGTAAAGATACCTTAATAGAAAATGACTCAAGTCAAAGTCAAAGTCACCCAGTAAAATATTACTTGAGTAAAAGTCTAAAAGTATTTGCTTTTAAATATACTTAAGTATCAAAATTTAATGTAATTGCTAAAATATACATAAGTATCAAAAGTAAAAGTATGAATAATTTTAAATTCCTTATATTAAGCAAACCAGACCCACAATGTATTTTTTTATTTTTGGGGGGTATAGCCAGGAGTGCACACTCCAACACTCAGACATAATTTACAAATTAAGCATTTGTGTTTAGTGAGTCCGCCAGATCAGTGGCAGTAGGGATGACCAGGGATGTTCTCTTGATAAGTGTGTGAATTTGACCATTTTCTGTCCATTATCTGTACTTTTGGGTGTCAGGGAAAATGTATGGAGTAAAAAGTACATTATTTTCTTTAGGAATGTAGTGAAGTAAAAGTAAAAGTTGTCAAAATATAAATTGTAAAGTAAAGTACAGATACCCCAAAAAACCACTTAAGTAGTACTTTAACACCACTGTTGCCTTTTAATCGACATCCATGTCATCAGCGCCCAGGGGTTAACTGCCTTGCTCAAGGGCAGAACAGCAGATTTTTCCACCTTGCTGGTTCGGGAATTCAAACCAGTGACCTGTCGGTTACTGGCCCAACGCTCTTAACCATTAGGCTACCTGCAGCATTTTCCGTAATGGGAGTTAAAACCCATTGAAAACCTGTGGTTTGAATTGAAGAGGGCAGTCCATAAGCGCAGACGAAGGATATCAAGGATCTAGAAGCATTCTGTATGGAGGAATGGTCTAAGATCCCTCCCAATGTGTTATCCAACTCATAAAACATTTAAGAAAAAGGCTCAGTGCTGTTATGCTCACAAGGAAGGTGGTCCTCTGTAGCTCAGCTGGTAGAGCATGGTGCTTGTAACGCCAAGGTAGTGGGTTCGATCCCCGGCACCACCTATACACACAAAAAAATTATAATAAATAAGAAAATATAAATAAAAATTGTTGCACGCATGACTGTAAGTTGCTTTGGATAAAAGCGTCTGCTAAATGGCATATTATTATTATGAAAGGCATTGAAAACAGGGGTGTCAATCATTTTGAATGTAATATTTATATAGCTGCCAGTGAGTCGCAGTATCAACGTGACCATATGGCAGAGGCTGGTGCACTCGACTTAGTTGAATTTTAACTTTTAGATTTTTAATTTTACATTTTTTGATTATTGTCTGCTTGTTTGACATTTACTGCATTGATTGATAGGAACTAGGAACATAAACATTAAAAACGTTCAGATAAATGCCAAAAGAATCACAAAATAGCCAAGTTGGGTCGAAGCTCGCAAGACGGCGCCATCTGACTGTATAAAATCAATCATTCAAATACTGAGGAAAGTATGAGCGCATAGAACTCAGAGATAGCC
The DNA here is from genome assembly GCF_964263955.1 of Coregonus lavaretus. Classification (NCBI taxonomy): domain Eukaryota; kingdom Metazoa; phylum Chordata; class Actinopteri; order Salmoniformes; family Salmonidae; genus Coregonus; species Coregonus lavaretus. Next base: position 91,987 of record NW_028162924.1, on the reverse strand, counting down.
TATAGGCCAATACAGCAGTAAGACTATAACTACCATAGAACTCAGAGATAGTCTATAGGCCAATACAGCAGTAAGACTATAACTACCATAGAACTCAGAGATAGTCTATAGACCAACACAGCAGTAGGACTATAACTACCATAGAACTCAGAGATAGTCTATAGGCCAATACAGCAGTAAGACTATAACTACCATAGAACTCAGAGATAGTCTATAGGCCAATACAGCAGTAAGACTATAACTACCATAGAACTCAGAGATAGTCTATAGGCCAATACAGCAGTAAGACTATAACTACCATAGAACTCAGAGATAGTCTATAGGCCAATACAGCAGTAAGACTATAACTACCATAGAACTCAGAGATAGTCTATAGGCCCACGCAGCAGTAAGACTATAACTACCATAGAACTCAGAGATAGTCTATAGGCCAATACAGCAGTAAGACTATAACTACCATAGAACTCAGAGATAGTCTATAGGCCAATACAGCAGTAAGACTATAACTACCATAGAACTCAGAGATAGTCTATAGGCCAATACAGCAGTAAGACTATAACTACCATAGAACTCAGAGATAGCCTATAGGCCCACGCAGCAGTAAGACTATAACTACCATAGAACTCAGAGATAGTCTATAGGCCAATACAGCAGTAAGACTATAACTACCATAGAACTCAGAGATAGTCTATAGGCCAATACAGCAGTAAGACTATAACTACCATAGAACTCAGAGATAGTCTATAGGCCAATACAGCAGTAAGACTATAACTACCATAGAACTCAGAGATAGTCTATAGGCCCACGCAGCAGTAAGACTATAACTACCATAGAACTCAGAGATAGTCTATAGGCCCACGCAGCAGTAAGACTATAACTACCATAGAACTCAGAGATAGCCTATAGGCCCACGCAGCAGTAAGACTATAACTACCATAGAACTCAGAGATAGTCTATAGGCCAATACAGCAGTAAGACTATAACTACCATAGAACTCAGAGAAAGTCTATAGGCCAATACAGCAGTAAGACTATAACTACCATAGAACTCAGAGATAGTCTATAGGCCAATACAGCAGTAAGACTATAACTACCATAGAACTCAGAGATAGTCTATAGGCCAATACAGCAGTAAGACTATAACTACCATAGAACTCAGAGATAGTCTATAGGCCAATACAGCAGTAAGACTATAACTACCATAGAACTCAGAGATAGTCTATAGGCCAATACAGCAGTAAGACTATAACTACCATAGAACTCAGAGATAGTCTATAGGCCAATACAGCAGTAAGACTATAACTACCATAGAACTCAGAGATAGTCTATAGGCCAATACAGCAGTAAGACTATAACTACCATAGAACTCAGAGATAGTCTATAGGCCAATACAGCAGTAAGACTATAACTACCATAGAACTCAGAGATAGTCTATAGGCCAATACAGCAGTAAGACTATAACTTCATCGTCAAATAAGTAAAATACATAGGCCTAAAGTCGACAAATAAAAAACAGTAGAAAATATTTCACATTCATCTCTCTACTCCGCCTGTCTGCCTCCCTTTATATCTGTCTTGACGAGCTATTTCTAGTGAAGTGCAACATTGTATCAAATCATCAACTGGATCCGGCCTGAAGCTGTGCAACCTAACTTGCAACATCATTATCAACTAGCCTATTCCGGGTTCTCCGTTTTCCCGCGCCAGTAAACTCAGGACAGACAGCTGTTTTTTTTAAATGACGTTTCCACTGGATAGCTGTCATCATGCGGTCCTCTGTAGCTCAGCTGGTAGAGCACGGCGCTTGTAACGCCAAGGTAGTGGGTTCGATCCCCGGGACCACCCATACACAAAAAATGTATGCACGCATGACTGTAAGTCGCTTTGGATAAAAGCGTCTGCTAAGTGGCATATTATCATCAGATCATGGTATTTTGCTCTTTCACGCCGAGGCTTGGTGGTTATCGAGGCCGGGAGTGTTTGGAAAG